>NW_027600676.1:0-11521 GCF_964194155.1 Cetorhinus maximus | reverse complement strand
GTCTGTTTGTGTGTTCCAGATGTCTACATGTGTTAAAGCTGTGAATCGCTCCCTCTACAGGTCCACTTCCAGCCTCTGTGACGCCAAGAGTTTTGGTGAGATAGTCACGTGATTTCTTGGAAAGCCTGTGACTGAGGCGAGTCTATAAAGGGAGAGGGCGGGAGTCCGGAGGCTGGTTTTTTTTATTTAAACAGCTCGAGTGAGCCGGGAAAGGCTCTTAACGTTCTGCCGGAGAGAAAGCAGCTCCTCCTCAACCCTCTGCCGCCCTCCCCAGATAACGGGGCAACCCAACTGCTGCTGGACTTGGACCGGGACCGGGATCAGGATCGGGATCGGGGGGAGGAAACGTGAGTCGTGTCTGAGGAATCGCGGCGCGTTCTGTTAAAACCCGCGTCCGTGTTGGAACTCAACTTGGGTGTGGGTTAAATGAGACTCGGGGAGGTGGGGACTGCGTCCCACTGGAGGCGGAGGTGGGGTATAGGGTTGGGGGCAGAGGGGGGGGTATAGGGTTGGGGGCAAAGGTGGGGTATAGGGTTAGGGGCAGAGGGGGGGGGGTATAGGGTTAGGGGCAGAGGGGGGGGGTATAGGGTTGGGGGGCGGAGGGGGGGTATAGGGTTGGGGGCAGAGGGGGGGGTATAGGGTTAGGGGCAGAGGGGGGGGGGTATAGGGTTGGGGGCGGAGGGGGGGTATAGGGTTGGGGGCAGAGGGGGGGGTATAGGGTTAGGGGCAGAGGGGGGGGGTATAGGGTTGGGGGCAAGGGTGGGGTATAGGGTTAGGGGCAGAGGGGGGGGGTATAGGGTTGATGGGCGGAGGGGGTTGGTGTGGTCACCAACCGGTTAACTCCTCGGTGGTTATCCTAACCCAGTTAACCCCTCATCTGTTCTAGTTACTCTGCAACTCACGTCTGACACGTTTCCTGTTTGGTAAACAAAGTGAGTCCCCTCCCTCCCTCTCTTTCCCTCAAACTCCGCCGCCCTCAGCCTCCCTCACCTCAATCCCCTCACCGCCCCCGCCCCCCCCCAACCCCCGTCAACTCCCCTCGCCCACTCGACACCCCACATCCCCTCCTCACTTCACTCCACTTGCCCTCTCTCCCCTCCTCTCCTCTTCACCCCCCTCCTCCCCTTCAGCTCCGTCCACCTCTCCTCCCTCTAACCCGCTGGCCTCCACCGCTTCTCCTCCCCTTCCTCCATCCGCCCCTCCACCTGCTCCCCCCTCCTCCCCCCCTCCTCTCTCTCTCCCCTTCTTCCCTCCCCCTCCCCCTCCTCCCTCCCTCTCTCCACCCTCCCCCTCTCTCCCCCCCTCCTCCCTCCCCTCCCCCCTCCTCCCTCCCTCCTCCCTCTCTTTCTCCCCTCCTCTTCCCTCCCTCTCCCCCTCCCCCTCCCTCTCTCTCCCCCTCCTCCCTCTCTCTCCCCCTCCTCCCTCTCTCTCCCCCTCCTCCCTCCCTCTTTCCCCCTCCTCCTCCCTCTTTCCCCCTCCTCCTCCCTCTCCCTCTCCCCCTCCTCCTTTCTCTCTTCCCTCCCTCCCTCCCTTTCCCCCTCCCCCTCCTCGTCCCTCCCTCATCCCTCCCTCTCTCCCTCCCGCTCTCCCCTTCCTCGTCCCTCTCTCTCCCTCGTCCCCCTCCTCCCTCTCTCCCCCCTCCTCCTTCCCTCCTCCTTCCCTCTCCCCCTCCTCCTTCCCTCTCCCCCTCCTCCTTCCCTCTCCCCCTCCTCCTTCCCTCTCCCCCTCCTCCTTCCCTCTCCCACTTCGGCCCCCTCCCTCATTCCACCCGCTCCCTCGCCCATTCTGTGCTGCTCCATCTCCCCGGTGACAAGCCCCCCTACCCCTGCCCTCCAAACAACCTCAGCTCTCTGCCCTCCCTCCCACATCCCCCTCCCTCCCACATCCCCCTCCCCCCTGCAACCCCCACCGGCCCTCTCTCTTCAGGCGGGAGCGTGAGGGGTGTTGCGAAGCTGATGCGGGGATTAGGGGAGCCCCCTGTCACCGCTGTTTCTCTCTCTCCCTCAGACACACAGACCGTGTACAGCGATGGCGGGAGGCATGAGGTGTACCCGCAAGCTGAAGCAGTGGATGGTCCAGCAGGTGGACAGTGAGAAGTACCCGGGCCTGGTCTGGGAGGACCGCAAGCTGGGAATGTTCCGGATCCCCTGGAAGCACGCGGGCAAGCAGGACTACAGGCATGACGAGGACGCCGCCATCTTCAAGGTAAATCCAGCGCCCAGCCTGCCCCCCTGCGCGCACACACCCCACACACACACACCGACACACACACACCCCTACACACACCCCTACACACACCCCTACACACACCCCTACACACACCCCTACACACACCCCTACACACACACACCGACACACACCCCTACACACACACACCGACACACACACACACACCGACGCGCACACACACCGACGCGCACACACACCGACGCGCACACACACCGACGCGCACACACACCGACGCGCACACACACCGACGCGCACACACACCGACGCGCACACACACCGACGCGCACACACACCGACGCGCACACACACCGACGCGCGCACACACACACCGACGCGCGCACACACACACCGACGCGCGCACACACACACACCGACGCACACACACACCGACGCACACACACACACACACACCGACGCACACACACACACACACCGACGCACACACACACCGACGCACACACACCCCTACACACACCGACGCACACACACACACACACCGACGCACACACACACCGACGCACACACACCCCTACACACACCCCGACACGCACGCACACCCCGACGCGCACGCACACCCCGACGCGCGCACACCCCGACGCGCGCACACCCCGACGCGCGCACACCCCGACGCGCGCACACCCCGACGCGCGCACACCCCGACGCGCGCACACCCCGACGCGCGCACACCCCGACGCGCGCACACACCGACGCGCGCACACACCGACGCGCGCACACACCGACGCACACACACCGACGCACACACACCGACGCACACACACCCCTACACACACACCCCTACACACACACACCCCTACACACACACACCCCTACACACACACACACCGACACACACACACACCGACACACACACACACACCGACACACACACACACACCGACACACACACACACACCGACACACACACACACACCGACACACACACACACCGACACACACACACACCCCTACACACACCCCACACACACATACAGACACACACACACCCCACACACACCCACCCCACACATACACCCACACACACACCCCACACACACACCGACACATACACACCCCACACACACACCGACACACACACACTCCTACACGCACCGACACACACACACCCCTACACACACCACACACACCCTACACACACCCTACACACACCGACACACACACACCCCCCGACACACACCCCTACACACACACTCCACACACACCGACACACACACACCCCCCGACACACACCCCTACACACACACCCCTACACACACACTCCACACACACCGACACACACACACACCGACACACACACACACCGACACACACACACACCGACACACACACACACCGACACACACACACACCGACACACACACCCCTACACACACACACCCCTACACACACACACCCCTACACACACACACACCCCTACACACACACACACCCCTACACACACACACACCCCTACACACACACACACCCCTACACACACACACACCCCTACACACACACACACCCCTACACACACACACACCCCTACACACACACACACCCCTACACACACACACACCCCTACACACACACACACCCCTACACACACACACACCCCTACACACACACACACCCCTACACACACACACACCCCTACACACACACCCCACGCACACCGACACACGCACACCGACACACGCACCCCACACACACACACCGACACACACACCCCCCTACACACACCCCCCTACACACACCCCCCTACACACACCCCCCTACACACACCCCCCTACACACACCCCCCTACACACACCCCCCTACACACACCCCCCTACACACACCCCCCTACACACACCCCCCTACACACACCCCCCTACACACACCCCCCTACACACACCCCCCTACACACACCCCCCTACACACACCCCCCTACACACACCCCCCTACACACACCCCCCTACACACACACCGACACACACACCGACACACACACACCCCTACACACACACCCCTACACACACACCCACACACACACCCACACACACACCCACACACACCGACACACACCGACACACACACACCCCTACACACACCCCACACACACCCCACACACACCCCACACACACACCGACACACACACACCACACACACCGACACACCCACACACACCGACACACACACACACCCCGACACACACACACACACCCCGACACACACACACACCCCGACACACACACACACCCCGACACACACACACACCCCGACACACACACACACCCCGACACACACACACACCCCAACACACACACCCGACACACACACCCGACACACACACCCCGACACACACACACCCCGACACACACACACACCGACACACACACACACACCGACACACACACACACACCCCGACACACACACACACACCGACACACACACACACACCGACACACACACACACCGACACACACACACCCCTACACACACCCCACACACACATACAGACACACACACACCCCACACACACCCACCCCACACATACACCCACACACACACCCCACACACACACCGACACATACACACCCCACACACACACCGACACACACACACTCCTACACGCACCGACACACACACACCCCTACACACACCACACACACCCTACACACACCCTACACACACCGACACACACACACCCCCCGACACACACCCCTACACACACACTCCACACACACCGACACACACACACCCCTACACACACACCCCTACACACACACCGACACACACACACACCGACACACACACACACCGACACACACACACACCGACACACACACACACCGACACACACACACACACCGACACACACACACACACCGACACACACACACACACCCCTACCCCTACACACACACACCCCTACACACACACACCCCTACCCCTACACACACACACCCCTACACACACACACCCCTACACACACACACACCCCTACACACACACACACCCCTACACACACACACACCCCTACACACACACACACCCCTACACACACACACCCCACGCACACCGACACACGCACACCGACACACACACCCCACACACACACACCGACACACACACCCCACACACACACCCCCCTAAACACACCCCCCTACACACACCCCCCTACACACACCCCCCTACACACACCCCCCTACACACACCCCCCTACACACACCCCCCTACACACACACACCGACACAGACACCGACACACACACCGACACACACACACCGACACACACACACCCCTACACACACACCCCTACACACACACCCCTACACACACACCGACACACACACACACACCGACACACACACACACCGACACACACACACCCCTACACACACCCCACACACACATACAGACACACACACACCCCACACACACCCACCCCACACATACACCCACACACACACCCCACACACACACCGACACATACACACCCCACACACACACCGACACACACACTCCTACACGCACCGACACACACACACCCCTACACACACCACACACACCCTACACACACCGACACACACACACCCCCCGACACACACCCCTACACACACACTCCACACACACACTCCACACACACACCCCTACACACACACCGACACACACACACACCGACACACACACACACCGACACACACACACACCGACACACACACACACCGACACACACACACACCGACACACACACACACCGACACACACACACACCGACACACACACACACCGACACACACACACCGACACACACACACCGACACACACCCCCCTACACACACACACCGACACACACACCGACACACACACACCGACACACACACACCCCTACACACACACCGACACACACACACCCCTACACACACACCCCTACACACACACCCACACACACCGACACACACCGACACACACACACCCCTACACACACCCCGACACACACACACCACACACCCCGACACACACACACACCCCGACACACACACACACCCCGACACACACACACACCCCGACACACACACACACCCCGACACACACACACACCCCGACACACACACACACCCCGACACACACACCCGACACACACACCCCGACACACACACCCCGACACACACACCCCCCGACACACACACCCCCCGACACACACACACCCCGACACACACACACCCCGACACACACACACACACACCCCAGACACACACACACCCCAGACACACACACACGCCGACACACACACACGCCGACACACACACACGCCGACACACACACACGCCGACACACACACACGCCGACACACACACACGCCGACACACACACACGCCGACACACACACACGCCGACACACACACACGCCGACACACACACACGCCGACACACACACACGTCGACACACACACACGTCGACACACACACACGTCGACACACACACACCCCAGTCACACACACACCCCAGACACACACACACACCGACACACACACACACCGACACACACACACACCGACACACACACACCGACACACACACACCCCTACACACACACACCCCTACACACACACACCCCTACACACACACACCCCTACACACACACACCCCTACACACACACACCCCTACACACACACACACCCCTACACACACACACACCCTTACACACACACACACCCCTACACACATACACACCCCTACACACACACACACCCCTACACACACACACACCCCTACACACACACACCCCACACACACCGACACACGCACACCGACACACGCACCCCACACACGCACCCCACACACACACACCGACACACACACCCCACACACACACCCCCCTACACACACCCCCCTACACACACCCCCCTACACACACCCCCCTACACACACCCCCCTACACACACCCCCCTACACACACCCCCCTACACACACCCCCCTACACACACCCCCCTACACACACACCGACACACACACACCGACACACACACACCGACACACATACACCGACACACACACACCCCTACACACACACCCCTACACACACACCCCTACACACACACCCACACACACACCCACACACACACCCACACACACACACCCCTACACACACCCCACACACACCCCACACACACACCGACACACACACACCACACACACCGACACACACACACACCCCGACACACACACACACCCCGACACACACACACACCCCGACACAAACACTCACCCCGACACACACACACACCCGACACACACACCCGACACACACACCCCGACACACACACACCCCGACACACACACACCCCGACACACACACACCCCGACACACACACACCCCGACACACACACACCCCGACACACACACACCCCGACACACACACACCCAGACACACACACCCAGACACACACGCCAGACACACACACACGCCAGACACACACACACGCCGACACACACACACGCCGACACACACACACGCCGACACACACACACGCCGACACACACACACGCCGACACACACACACGCCGACACACACACACGCCGACACACACACACGCCGACACACACACACGCCGACACACACACACGTCGACACACACACACGCCGACACACACACACGTCGACACACACACACGTCGACACACACACACCCCAGTCACACACACACCCCAGACACACACACACCCCAGACACACACACCGACACACACACATGCCAGACACACACCCCTACACACACCGACACACACACACACCGACACACACACACACCGACACACACACACACCGACACACACACCCCTACACACACACCCACACACACACCCACACACACACCCACACACACACACCCACACACACCGACACACACACACCCCTACACACACCCCACACACACCCCACACACACACCGACACACACACACCACACACACCGACACACACACACACCCCGACACACACACACACCCCGACACACACACACACCCCGACACACACACACACCCCGACACACACACACACCCGACACACACACACACCCGACACACACACACACCCGACACACACACCCGACACACACACCCCGACACACACACACCCCGACACACACACACCCCGACACACACACACCCCGACACACACACACGCCAGACACACACACACGCCAGACACACACACACGCCGACACACACACACGCCGACACACACACACGCCGACACACACACACGCCGACACACACACACGCCGACACACACACACGCCGACACACACACACGTCGACACACACACACCCCAGACACACACACACCCCAGACACACACACACCCCAGACACACACACACCCCAGACACACACACACCCCAGACACACACACACCCCAGTCACACACACACCCCAGACACACACACACGCCGACACACACACACGCCAGACACACACCCCTACACACACCGACACACACACACACACCGACACACACGCACACCGACACACACGCACACCGACACACACGCACACCGACACACACGCACCCCTACACGCACCCCTACACGCACCCCTACACGCACCCCTACACGCACCCCTACACGCACCCCTACACGCACCCCTACATGCACCCCACACACACCGACACACACACACCCCCACACACACACACCCCCACACACACACACCCCACACACACACACCCCACACACACACACCCCACACACACACACCCCACACACACACACCCCACACACACACACCCCACACACACACACCCCACACACACACACCCCACACACACACACCCCACACACACACACCCCACACACACACACCCCACACACACACTCCCCTACACACACCCCTCATACACCGACACACACACACCCCTACACACACCGACACACACACACCAACACACACACACCGACACACACCCCACACACACACACCCCACACACACACCCCTACACACACAGACACACACCACACACACACCCCTAAACACACCCCATACACACACAGACACGGACCCCATACACACGCACCCCATACACACGCACCCCATACACACGCACCCCATACACACACACACACACAGACACACCCCTACACTCACTCCATACACACACACCCGATGCACACAGACACACACCCCTACATTCAACCCATACACACACACACACACACAGACACACACCCCTACACACACACACATACCCCTACACACACCCCACACCGACACACCCCTACACACACTCCATACACACACAGACACACACAGACACACACCCCTACACACAACCCATACACACACAGACAGACACATACCCCTACACTCACCCCATACACACACACACAGACACACACCCCTACACACACAGACACACACCCCTACACTCACCCCATACACACACACACACAGACACACACCCCTACACACACCCCATACACACACCCCAACACTCACCCCATACACACACCCCTACACTCACCCCATACACACACACACAGACACACACCCCTACACACACCCCATACACACACACCCGATACACACACACAGACACACACCCCTATATTCAACCCATACACACACACACAGACACACACCCCTACACACACCCCAAAAACACACACACATACCCCTACACACACCCCACACCGACATACACACACCCCTACACACACTCCATACACACACAGACACATACTCCTACACACACCCCATACACACACAGACACATACTCCTACACACACCCCATACACACACACCCCTACACACACCGACACACACACACCAACACACACACACCGACACACACCCCACACACACACACCGACACACACACACCCCTACACACACCGACACACACAACCCCATACACACACCCCTACACTCACCCCATACACACACCCCTACACTCACCCCATACACAGACACACACCCCTACACACACCCCATATACACACACACAGACACACCCCTACACTCACTCCATACACACACACCCGATACACACACACAGACACACACCCCTATATTCAACCCATACACACACACACAGACACACACCCCTACACACACCCCAAAAACACACACACATACCCCTACACACACCCCACACCGACATACACACACCCCTACACACACTCCATACACACACAGACACATACTCCTACACACACCCCATACATACACACAGACACACACCCCTACACACACCCCATATACACAGACAGACACACACCCCATACACACACAGACAGACACACACCCCATACACACACACACAAACACTCACCCCTACACTCACCCCATACACACACACACACACACACAGACACACACCCCATACATACACACACAGACACACACATACCCCTACACACACCCCACAAAACGACACTCACACACCCCTACACACACCCCATACACAGACACACACTCCTACACACACCCCATTCACAGGCACACACTCCTACACACACCCCATTCTCACACACACTCCTACACACACACACACACAAACACACACACACACATAGACACACAGCCCTACACACACCCCATACACACACAGACACACACCCCTACACACACCCCATACACAAACACCACACACACCCCTACATACACCCAGTACCACCCCCCCTCAAACCCCACCGCCTCTCAATCCCCCACTGCCTCCCAGCCAGTCCCAGCTGTGTGTGTGTGTGTGTGGGGAGTGTGTGTGTGTGTGTGGGGAGTGTGTGTGTGGGGAGTGTGTGTGTGGGGAGTGTGTGTGTGGGGAGTGTGTGTGTGCGTGTGTGGGTAGGGGGTGTGTGTGTGTGTGTGGGTAGGGGGTGTGTGTGTGTGTGGGTAGCGGGTGTGTGTGTGTGTGGGTAGCGGGTGTGTGTCTATGTGGGTAGGGGGTGTGTGTGTGTGTGGGTAGGGGGTGTGTGTGTGTGTGGGTAGGGGGTGTGTGTGTGTGTGGGTAGGGGGTGTGTGTGTGTGTGGGTAGGGGGTGTGTGTGTGTGTGGGTAGGGGGTGTGTGTGTGTGTGGGTAGGGGGTGTGTGTGTGTGGGGGTAGGGGTTGTGTGTCGGGGAGTGTGTGTGTGGGGAGTGTGTGTGTGCGTGTGTGGGTAGGGTGTGTGTGTGTGTGTGTGGGTAGCGGGTGTGTGTGTGTGTGGGTAGGGGGTGTGTGTGTGTGTGGGTAGGGGGTGTGTGTGTGTGTGTGGGTAGGGGGTGTGTGTGTGTGTGGGTAGGGGGTGTGTGTGTGTGTGGGTAGGGTGTGTG
>NW_027600675.1:0-11537 GCF_964194155.1 Cetorhinus maximus | reverse complement strand
AAGGTAAAAGGGACAGAGAGTGAGATCACGGGGAGCTTGAAGGCACAGAGGGTGAGATCACGGGGTGTTTAAAGTGAAAGAGAGTGAGATCATGGGGAGGTTAAAGGGACAGAGAGTGAGATCACGGATTGGTTAAAGGGACAGAGAGTGAAATCACAGAGAGGTTCAAGGGACAGAGAGTGAGATCACGGGGAGGTTAATGGGACTGAGAGTGAGATCACGGGGAGGTTAAAGGGACAGAGAGTGAGATCACTGCGAGGTTAAAGGGACTGAGATTGAGATCACGGCAAGATTAAAGGGACAGAGTGAGATCACGCGGACGTTAACGGGACAGAGAGTGAGATCACGGGGAGGTTAAAGGGACAGAGAGTGAGATCACGGGGAGGTTAAAGTGAGAGAGAGTGAAATCACGGGGACTTTAACAGGACAGAAGGTAAGATCACGGGGAGGTTAAGGGGACGGAGAGTGAGATCACGGGGGAGGTTTAAAGGCACAGTGAGTGAGCTCAGGGAGGTTAAAGGGACAGAGGATGAGATTACGGTAATGTGAATGGGTCAAAGAGTGAGATCACGGGAATGTTAAAGCGACAGATATTGAGATCAGGGAGGTTATAGGGACAGAGAGTGTGATCATGGGGAGGTTAAATGGACAGAGAATGAGATCACGGGGAGTTTAATTGGTCAGAGAGTGAGATCAGGGAGGTTAAAGGGACAGAGAGTGAGATCACGGTGAGTTTAAAGGGACAGAGAGTGAGATCACGGGGAGGTTAATGGGACGGATAGTGAGATCACGCGGAGTTTAAAGGGACAGAGAGTGAGATCACGGGGAGGTTAAAGGGACAGAGGATGAGTTCACGGGAACGTTAAAGGGACCGAGATTGAGATCGGGGACAGTTATAGGGACAGAGAGTGAGATCATGGACTGTTAAATGGACTGAGAATGAGATCAGGGACAGTTATAGTGACAGAGAGTGAGATCATGGACTGTTAAATGGACAGAGAATGAGATCAGGGACAGTTAAAGGGACAAAGAGTGAGATCAGCGACTATTAAAGTGAAAGAGAGTGAGATCACGGGGTGGTTAATGGGACAGAGAGTGAGATCACGGGGAGGTTAAGGGGACATAGAGTGAGATCATGGCGAGGTTAAAGCGACAGAGATTGAGATAACGGGGAGGTTAAAGGGACAGAGAGTGAGGTCACGGGGAGGTTAAAGGGACAGAGAGTGAGATCACGGGGAGGTTAAAGGGACTGAGAGTGAGATCACGGGGAGGTTAAAGGGACAGAGAGTGAGATCAGGGAGGTTAAAGGGACAGAGGCTGAGATCACGGGAATGTTAAAGGGACAGAGAGTGTGATCACGGGGAGGTTAAAGGGACAGAGGTTGAGATGACGGGAATGTTAAAGGGACAGAGAGTGAGATCACGGGGAGGTTAATGGGACAGAGAATGAGATCACAGGATATTTAAAGTGACAGAGAGTGAGATCACGGGGAGGTTAAAGGGACAGAGAGTGAGGTCACGGGGAGGTTAAAGGGACAGATAGTGTGATCACGGGCAGGTTAAAGGGACAGAGAGCGAGATTACGGACAGGTTAAAGGGACAGAGAGTGAGATCACGGGGAGGTTAAAGGGACAGAGAGTGAGATCACGGGAAGGATAATGATACAGAGAGTGAGATCACGGCGATGTTAAAGGGACAGAGTGAGATCACGGGGAGGTTAAAGGGTCAGAGAGATGGGTCACGGGGAGGTTAAAGGGACAGAGAGTTTGATCACGGGGAGGTTAAAGGGACTGAGAGTGAGATCACGGAGAGGTTAAAGGGACAGAGAGGGAGATCACAGGGAGTTTAAAGGGACAGAGAGTGGGATCAGGGAGCTTAAATGGACAGAGAGTGAGATCACGGAGAGGTTAAAGGGACAGAGAGTGAGCTCATGGCGAGATTAAAGGGACAGAGTGAGATCACGGGGAGGTTGAAGTGACAGAGAGTGACATAACGGGGAGCTTAAAGAGACAGAGAATGAGATCACAGGGAGGTTAAACGGACTGAGTGTGAGATCAAGGGGAGGTTAAATGGACACAGAATGAGAGCACAGGGAATTTAAAGGGACAGAGAGTGAGATCACGGTCAGATTAAAGGGACAGAAAGTGAGATCACGGGGAGGTTAAAGGGATAGAGAGTGAGATCACGGGGAGGTTATCCGGAAAGAGAATGAGATCACGGGGTGTTTAAAGTGACAGAGAATGAGATCACGGGGAGGTTAAAGGGACAGAGAGTGAGATCACGGGGAGGTTAAAGGGAAAGAGAATGAGATCAGGGAGGTTAAATGGACAGATAGTGAGATCACGGGGAGCTAAAAGGGACAGAGAGTGTGCTCACGGGGAGGTTAAAGGGACAGATTGTGAGATCACGGGCAGGTTAAAAGGACAGAGAGCGAGATTACGGAGAGGTTAAAGGGACAGACAGTGAGATCAGGGAGGTTATAGGGACAGAGATTGTGATCACGGGGAGTTTAAAGGGACAGGGAGTGAAATCACAGGGAGGTTAAAGGTACAGAGAATGAGATCACGGGTATGTAAAAGGGAGAGAGAGTGAGATCACGGGAATGTTAAAGGGACAGAGATTGAGAACAGGGACAGTTAAAGGGACAAAGAATGAGATCAGGGACAGTTAAAGGGACAGAGTGTGAGATCACGGGGAGGTTAAAGGGACAGAGAGAGAGATCACGGGGACGTTAAAAGGACTGAGAATGAGTTAACAGGGAGATTGATGGTAAAATGAATGAGATCACGGGGAATTTAAAGGGACTGAGAGTGAGATCACGGGGAGGTTAAAGGGACAGAGAATGAGATTACGGGGAGCTTAAAGGGGCAGAGAGTGAGATCACGGTGAGGTTAAAGCGACAGCGAGTGAAATCAATGGGAGGTTAAAGCGACAGAGAGTGAGATCACGGGGAGGTTAACTGGACAGAGAGTGAGATCCCGGGGAGGTTAAGGGGACAGAGAGTGAAATCACAGGGAGGTTAACAGGACGAGTAAGATCACGGGGAGGTTAAGGGGACAGAGAGTGAGATCACGGGGATGTTAACAGGACAGAGAGTAAGATACCGGGGAGGTTAAGGGGACAGAGAGTGAGATAACGGGAAGGTAAAAGAGACGGAGACTGAGATCACGGGGAGGTTAAAGGGACAGAAAATGAGAACACAGTGGGGTTAAAGGTACAGAGAGTGATATTACTAGGAGGTTAAAGGTACAGAGAGTGAGATCACGGGGAGGTTATAGGGAGAGAGGGTGAAATCACAGGGAGGTTAAAGGGACAGAGAGTGAGATCACGGGGAGGTTAAAGGGACAGGGGTTGAGATCACGGGAATGTGAAAAGGGACAGAGAGTGAGATCACGGGGAGTTTAAAGGGACAGACTGTGAGATCACGTGGAGGTTAAAGGGACAGAGAGTGAGATCACGGGGAGGTTAAAGGTACAGAGAATGAGATCACGGGTATGTAAAATGGACAGAGAGTGAGATCACGGGAATGTTAAAGGGACAGAGAGTGATGTTAGAGAGGTTAATGGGACAGATAGTGAGATCACGGGAAGGTTAAGGGGACAGAGAGCGAGATTATGGAGAGGTTAAAGGGACAGAGAGTGAGATCACTGGGAGGTAAAAGGGACAGATAGTGAGATCACAGGAAGGTTAAAGGGACAGAGAGCGAGATTACGGAGAGGTTAAAGGGACAGAGAGTGAGATCACGGGGAGGTTAAAGGGACATAGTGAGATCACGGGGAGGTTAAAAGTTCAGAGAGATGGGTAACGGGGTGGTTAAAGGGACAGAGAGTTGATCACGGGGACGTTAAAGGGACTGAGAGTGAGATCACGGAGAGTTAAAGGGACAGAGAGTGAGATCACGGGAAGGTTAAAGGTACAGAGAGTGAGATCACGGCGAGGTTAAAGGGACAGAGTGAGATCACGGGGAGGTTAAAGGGACAGAGACTGAGATCACGGGGAGGTTGAAGGGACAGAGAGTGATTTCACGGGGAGGTTAAAAGGACAGAGAGTGAGATCACGGGGAGGTTAAAGGGAGAGAGAGTGAGATCACGGGGAGGTTAAAGGGACAGAGAGTGAGATCACGGGGAGGTTAAAGGGACAGAGAGTGAGATCAAGGGGAGGTTAAATGGACAGAGAATGAGTTCACGGGGAGCTTAAAGGGACAGAGAATGAGAGCACGGGGAATTTAAAGGGACAGAGAGTGAGATCACGGGGAGGTTAAAGGGATAGAGAGTGAGATCATGGGGTGGTTAAAGGGACGGACAGTGACATTACGGGGAGTTTAAAGGGATAGAGAGTGAGATCACGGGGAGGTTATCCAGAGAGAGAATGAGATCATGGGGTGTTTGAAGTGACAGAGAATGTGATCACGGGAGGTTAAAGGGACAGAGAGTGAGATCACGGGGAGGTTAAAGGGAAAGAGAATGAGATCAGGGAGGTTAAATGGACAGATAGTGAGATCACGGGGAGGTAAAAGGGACAGAGAGTGAGCTCACGGGGAGTTTAAATGGACAGAGAGTGAGATCAGGGAGGTTAATGGGACAGAGAGTGAGATCACGGCGAGGTTAAAGGGACAGAGAGTGAGATCACGGGGAGGTTAAAGGGACAGAGAGTGAGATCACGCGGAGGTTAAAGGGACAGAGATTGAGATCACAAGGAGGTTAACAGGACAGAGAGTAAGATCACGGGGAGGTTAAAGGGACAGAGAATGATAAAACAGGGAGGTTAAAGCGACAGAGAGTGAGATCACGGGGAGGTTAAAGCGACAGAGAGTGAAATCACGGGGAGGTCAAAGGGACAGAGAGTGAGATCACGGGGATCTTAAAGGGACAGAGAATGAGAGCACGGGGATGTTAAAGGGACAGAGAGTGAGATCACGGGTATTTTAGAGGGAAAGAGAGAGACCACGGGGAGGTTAAAGGGACAGAGAGAGATTACGGGGTGGTTAAAGGGACAGAGTGCGGGATCACGTGGACGTTAAATGGACAGGGACTGTGATTATGGGGAAGTTAAAGGGACAGGGAGTGAAATCACAGGGAGGTTAAAGGGACAGAGAGTGAGATCACGGGGACGTTAATTGGACAGGAAATGAGTTCACGGGGAGGTTAAAGGGACAGAGAGTAAGATCACGGGGAGCTTAAAGGCAGAGAGAGTGAGATCACGGGGATGTTAAAGTGACAGAGAGTGAGAACACGGGGAGGTTAAAGGAACAGGGAGAGATTACGGGGAGGTTAAAGCGACAGAGAGTGAGATCAGGGGGAGGTTAAAGGGACAGAGAGTGAGATCACGAGGATTTTAAAGGGACAGCGAGTGAAATTACAGGGATGTTAAAGGAACGGAGAGTGAGATCAAGGGGAGTTTTAAGGGACAGAGAAGGAGATCAGGGAGGTTAATGGGACAGAGAGTGAGATCACGGGGAGGTTAAAGGGACAAAGTGAGATCACGGGGAGGTTAAAGGGACAGAGACTGAGATCACGGGGAGGTTGAAGGGACAGAGAGTGAGCTCACGGGGAGGTTAAAGGGTCAGAGAATGAGATCACGGGGAGGATTAAGGGACAGAGAGTGAGATCACGGGGAGGTTAAATGGACAGAGAATGAGTTCACGGGGAGGTTAAAGGGACAGAGAGTGAGATCACAGTCAAATTAAAGGGACAGAGAGTGTGACCACGGGGAGCTTAAAGTGAAAAAGAGTGAGATCACAGGGAGGTTAAAGGGACGGAGAGTGAGATCACGGGGAGTTTAAAAGGACAGAGAGTGAGATCACGGAGAGGTTAATGGGACAGAGAGTGAGATCACGGAGAGGTAAAAGGGACAGAGAGTGAGTTCACGGGGCAGTTAAAGGGACAGAGAGTGAGTTCACGGGAATTGAAAGGTACAGAGAGTGAGATCACCGGGAGATTAAAGGGACAGAGAGTAGGAAGACGGGGAGGTTTAATGGACAGAGAGTGAGATCACGGGGAGGTTAAAGGGACAGAGAGTGAGATCACGGGAAGGTTAAAGGGACAGAGAGTGAGATCACGGGGAGATTAAAGGGACAGAGATTGAGATCATGGGGAGGTTAATGGGACAGAGAGTGAGATCACGGAGAGGTTAAAGGGACAGAGAGTGAGTTCACGGGGCAGTTAAAGGGACAGAGAGTGAGTTCACGGGAATTGAAAGGTACAGAGAGTGAGATCACCGGGAGATTAAAGGGACAGAGAGTAGGAAGACGGGGAGGTTTAATGGACAGAGAGTGAGATCACGGGGAGGTTAAAGGGACAGAGAGTGAGATCACGGGAAGGTTAAAGGGACAGAGAGTGAGATCACGGGGAGATTAAAGGGACAGAGATTGAGATCATGGGGAGGTAAAAGGGACAGATTGTGAAATCACGAGGAGGTTACATGGACAGAGAGTGAGATCACGATGAGGTTAAAGGGACAGAGAGTGAGATCACGGGGAGGTTAAAGGGAAAGAGAATGAGATCACGGGGAGATTAAAGGGACAGAGATTGAGATCATGGGGAGGTAAAAGGAACAGAGAGTGATATCACGGGGAGGTAAAAGGGACAGAGAGTGAGATGACGGGGAGGTTAAAGGGACAGAGGGTGATATCATGGTGAGGTTAAAGGGACAGAGAGTGAGAACACGGGGAGGTTAAAGGGAAAGACTGAGATCACTGGGAGGTTAAAGGGACAGAGAGTGAAATTAAGGGGAGGTTAATGGGACAGAGAGTGAGATCACGGGGAGGTTTAAGGGACAGTGAGTGAGATCAAGTGGTGGTTAAAGGGACAGAGAGTCAGATCACGGGGAGGATAAAGGTACAGAGAATGTGATCACGGGTAGGTTAAATGGACAGAGGTTGAGATCACGGAAATGTTAAAGGGACAGACTGTGAGATAATGGGGAGGTTAAAGGGACAGGGAGTGAGATCAGGGACAGCTAAAGGGACAGAGAGAGATCAGGGACTATTAAAGGGACAGAGAGTGGGATCGGGGGACAAGTTAAAGGGACAGAGAGTGTGATCAGTGGGACAGTTAAAGGGACAAAGAGTGATATCAGGGACAGCTGAAGGGACAGAGCGAGAGGAGGGACTATTAAAGGTACAGAGATGGAGATCAGGGGAACAGTTAAAGGAACAGAGAATGAGATCAGGGAAAGTTAACGGGACAGAGTGAGATCACGGGAAGGTTAAAGGGAGAGAGAGTGAGATCACGGGGAGTTTAAAGGGACAGAGAGTGAGATCAAGGGTAAGTTAAAGGGACAGAGAGTGTGATCACGGGGAGGTGAAATGAACAGAGAATGAGTTCATGGAGAGATTAAAGGGACAGAGAGTGAGATCACGGGGAGGATAAAGGGACAGAGAGTGTGATCACTGGGAGGATAAAGGGACAGAGAGTGTGATCACTGGGAGGTTTAAGGGATTGTGAATGCGATCACTGGTAAGTTAATGGGATAGAGAGTGAGATCAAGGGGAGGTGAAAGTGATAGTGAGTGAGATCACGGGCAGGTTAAATGGACAGTGAGTGAGATCACTGGGAGGTTAATGGGACAGAGATTGAGATCACGGGGAGGTCAAAGGGACAGAGAGTGAGATCACGGGGAGGTTAAAGGGACAGAGAGTGTGATCACGGGGAGGTCAAAGGGACAGAGAGTGAGATCAAGGGAAGTTTAAAGGGACAAAGACTGAGATCACGGGAAGGTTAACGGGACAGAGAGTGAGACCACGGGGAGGTTAAAGGGACAGTGAGTGAGATGACTGGGAGGTTTAAGGGACAGAGAGTGAGATCACGGGGATGTTAAACGGACAGAGAGTGAAATCACGGGGAGGTTATAGGGACAGAGAGTGAGATCACCGGGAGGTTACTGGGACAGAGAATGAGATCACGGGGAGGATAAAGGTACAGAGAATGTGATCACGGGGAGGTTAAATGGACAGTGGGTGAGATCACGGGAATGTTAAAGGGGCAGACTGTGAGATCATGTGGAGATTAAAGGGACAGAGAGTGAGATCAGGGACAGCTAAAGGGACAGAGAGTGATATCACGGTGAGCGTTAAGGGACAGAGAGTGATATCAGGGATGTTAAAGGGACAGAGTGCTAAATCAGGGAGATTAAAGGGACAGAGAGAGAGATCACGGGGAAGTTAAATGGAAAGAGAGTGAGATCACGGGGAGGTTAAAGGGACAGAGAGTGAGATCACGGGGAGGTTAATGGGACAGAGAGCTAGATCAGGGAGGTTAAAGGGACAGAGAATGAGATCACGGGGAGGTTGAAGGGACACAGCCTGAGATCACGGGGAGGTTAAAGGGACAGAGTGCTAAATCAGGGAGTTTAAAGGGACAGAGTGTGAGATCACGGGGAAGTTAAATGGACAAGAGTGAGATCACGGGGAGGTTAAAGGGACAGAGAGTGAGATCACGGGGAGGTTAATGGGACAGAGAGTGAGATCACGGGGAGGTGAAATGGACAGAGAATGAGATCACAGTGAGGTTAAATGGAAAGAGAGGGAGACCACGGGAAGGTTAAATGGACAGAGATTGAGATCACGGGAAGATTAAATGGACTGAGTGAGATCAATGGGACGTTAAAGGGACAGAGTTTGAGATCACGGGGAGGTAAAAGGGACAGAGTGAGATCACTGGTACGTTAAAGGGACAGAGATAAAGACCACGGGGAGGTTAAAGGGTCAGAGAGTGAGATCACGGTGAGGTGTAAGGGACAGAGAGTTAGATGACGGTGAGGTTAAATGGACATAGAGTAAGATCACGGGGAATTAAAGGGACTGAGATTGAGATCACGGGGAGGTTAAAGGGACAGAGAATGAGATCACGGGAATGTTAAAGGGACAGACTGTGAGATCACGGGGAGTTTTAAAGGGAAAGTGAGTGAGATCAGGGGGAGTTATAAGGGACAGGGAGTTAGATCACGGGTAGTTTAACGGGACAAAGAGTGTGATCACGGGGACGTTAAAGGGAGATAGAGTGAGATCACGGGGTGGTTAAAGGGACAGAGAGAGATTACGGGGAGGTTAAATGCACAGAGAGTGAGATCACGAGGAGGTTAAAGGGACAGAGAGTGAGAATAGGGACGGCTATAGGGGAAGAGAGAGAACAGGGGCTATTAAAGGGACAGAGAGTGCGATCGGGGGTCAGTTAAAGGGACAGAGAGTGAGATCAGGGTGACAGTTAAAGGGACAAAGTGAGATATCAGGGACATCTAAAGGGACAGAGAGAGAGCAGGGACTATTAAAGGGACAGAGAGTGAGATTGAGGGCCAGTTAAAGGGACTGAGAGTGATATCAAGGGGACAATTAATGGGACAGAGATTGAGATCAGGGGAACAGTTAAAGGAAAAGAGAATGAGATCAGGGAAGGTTAAAGGGACAGAGTGAGATAACGGGAAGGTTAAAGGGAAAGAGAGTGAGATCACGGGGAGGATAAAGGTACAGAGATTGAGATCACGGGGCGGTTAAAGGGACAGAGAGTGAGATCACGGGGAGGTTAAATGGACAGAGAGTGAGATCACGGGGAGGTTAAAGGGGCAGAGAGTGAGAACACGGGGAGGTTAAAGGGACACAGAGTGAGATCACAGGGAAGTTAAAGGGAGATAGAGTGAGATCACGGGGAGTTTAAAGGGACAGAGAGTGAGATCACGGGGAGGTAAAATGGACAGAGAATGAGTTCACGGGGAAGTAAAAGGGACAGAGAGTGAGATCACGGAGAGGTTAATGGGACAGAGAGTGAGATCACGGAGAGGTTAAAGGGACAGAGAGTGAGTTCACGGGGCAGTTAAAGGGACAGAGAGTGAGTTCACGGGAATTGAAAGGTACAGAGAGTGATATCACGGGGAGATTAAAGGGACAGAGAGTAGGAAGACGGGTAGGTTAAATGGACAGAGAGTGAGATCACGGGGAGGTAAAAGGGACAGAGAGTGAGATCACGGGAAGGTTAAAGGGACAGAGAGTGAGATCACGGGGAGGTTAAAGGAAAGAGAGTGAGATCACGGGGAGGTTAAAGGGACAGAGAGTGAGATCACGCGGAGGTTTCAGGGACAGAGAGTGAGATCACGATGAGGTTAAAGGGAAAGAGAATGAGATCACGGGGAGATTAAAGGGACAGAGAGTGAGATCATGGGGTGTTTAAAGGGACAGATAGTGAGAATACGGGGAGGTTAAAGTAACAGAGAGGGAGATCATGGGTAGGTAAAAGGGACAGAGAGTGAGATCACGGGGAGGTAAAATCGACAGAGAGTGAGATCACGGGGAGGTTAAAGGGACAGAGAGTGAGGTCACGGGGAGCTAAAAGGGAAAGAGAGTGAGATCACTGGGTGCTTAATGGGAAAGAGAGTGAGATGACGGGGAGGTTAAAGGGACAGAGAGTGAGAACACGGGGAGTTTAAAGGGAAAGACAGAGATCACGGGGAGGTTAAAGGGACAGAGAGTGAAATTAAGGGGAGGTTAATGGGACAGAGAGTGAGATCACGGGGAGGTTAACGGGACGGAGAGTGAGATCACGGGGAGGTTAAAGGGACAGAGAGTGAGATCACGGGGAGGATAAAGGTACAGAGAATGTGATCACGGGGAGGTTAAATGGACAGAGGGTGAGATCACGGAAATGTTAAAGGGACAGACTGTGAGATCATGGGGAGGTTAGAGGGACAGGGAGTGAGATCAGGGACAGCTAAAGGGACAGAGAGAGATCAGGGACTATTATAGGGACAGAGAGTGGGATCGGGAGACAGTTAAAGGGACAGAGAGCGTGATCAGTGGGACAGTTAAAGGGACAAAGAGTGATAGCAGGGACAGCTAAAGGGACAGAGCGAGAGCAGGGACTATTAAAGGGACAGAGAGTGGGATCAGGGGACAGTTAAAGGGACAGAGAGTGAGATCAGGGGGACAGTTAAAGGGACAAAGAGTGATATCAGGGACAGCTAAAGGGACAGAGAGAGAGCAGGGACTATTAAAGGGACAGAGATGGAGATCAGGGGAACGGTTAAAGGAACAGAGAATGAGATCAGGGAAGGTTAAAGGGACAGAGTGAGATCACGGGGAGTTTAAAGGGACAGAGAGTGAGATCACGGGGAGGTGAAAGGGGACAGAGAATGAGATCACAGTGAGGTTAAATGGACAGAGAGTGAGACCACGGGAAGGTTAAATGGACAGAGATTGAGATCACGGGAAGATTAAATGGACTGAGTGAGATCAATGGGACGTTAAAGGGACAGAGATTGAGATCACGGGGAGGTTAAAGGGACAGAGTGCTAAATCAGGGAGATTAAAGGGACAGAGTGTGAGATCATGGGGAAGTTAAATGGACATAGAGTGAGATCACGGGGAGATTAAAGGGACAGAGACTGAGATCACGGGGAGGTTAAAGTGACAGAAGTGAGATCACGGGGAGGTGAAAGGGACAGAGAATGAGATCACAGTGAGGTTAAATGGACAGAGAGTGAGATCACGGGAAGATTAAATGGACAGAGTGAGATCAATGGGACGTTAAAGGGACAGAGATAGAGATCACG
>NW_027600674.1:0-11578 GCF_964194155.1 Cetorhinus maximus | reverse complement strand
GCCGCACTGTCGGAGGGTCAGTACTGAGGGGGTGCCGCACTGTCGGAGGATCAGTACTGAGGGAGCGCCGCACTGTCGGAGGGTCAGTACTGAGGGAGTGCCGCACTGTCGGAGGGTCAGTACTGAGGGAGTGCCGCACTGTCGGAGGGTCAGTACTGAGGGAGCGCCGCACTGTTGGAGGGTCAGTGCAGAGGGAGTGCCGCACTGTCGGAGGGTCAGTACTGAGGGAGTGCCGCACTGTCGGAGGGTCAGTGCTGAGGGAGCGCCGCACTGTTGGAGGCTCAGTGCAGAGGGAGTGCCGCACTGTCGGAGGGTCAGTACTGAGGGAGTGCCGCACTGTCGGAGGGTCAGTACTGAGGGAGTGCTGCACTGTCGGAGGGTCAGTACTGAGGGAGTGCCGCACTGTCGGAGGGTCAGTACTGAGGGAGCGCCGCACTGTGGGAGGGTCAGTACTGAGGGAGTGCAGCACTGTCGGAGGGTCAGTACTGAGGGAGCGCCGCACTGTCGGAGGGTCAGTACTGAGGGAGCGCTGCACTGTCGGAGGGTCAGTACTGAGGGAGTGCCGCACTGTCGGAGGGTCAGTACTGAGGGAGTGCCGCACTGTCGGAGGGTCAGTACTGAGGGAGTGCTGCACTGTCGGAGGGTCAGTGCTGAGGAGTGCCGCACTGTCGGTGGGTCAGTACTGAGGGAGTGCTGCACTGTCGGAGGGTCAGTACTGAGGGAGTGCTGCACTGTCGGAGGGTCAGTGCTGAGGGAGTGCCGCACTGTCGGAGGGTCAGTACTGAGGGAGTGCTGCACTGTCGGAGGGTCAGTACTGAGGGAGTGCTGCACTGTCGGAGGGTCAGTGCTGAGGGAGTGCCACACTGTCGGAAGAGGTTACAGAGATAGGGAGGATCGTACACATCTGAATGGGTCTCCTGTTCCTGTGTAGTGAGAGAGAGAGTGCGGTCGGTGTGTGCCGCGTGTTCCTGGGCCTGTGTGTCTCCTGTGGATGGATTGGCCGGATCACATCACTGACCAATAACCCCTGTCCCTTGCAGGCCCAAAGCCCCCGAGCAGGAGCTGCCTGGGGGGCTGGAGGAGGAGGGGAATCCGCTGCTGGTCGAACTGGAGCCCAGAGACGTGCGTCAGGAGCGACAGACTGACCTGTGGTTTGGGAAGGTAAGGGAATGGCCAGAGTCACCGGGAGTCTCCCCTCCGTCTCCACCTCCCCCCGGTCTCCCCCTCCCCGGTCTCCCCCTCCCCCTCCCCCTCCCCGGTCTCCCCCTCCCTGGTCTCCCCCTCCCCCTCCCCGTCTCCCCTCCCACCCCGTCTCCCCCTCCCGCCCCGTCTCCCCCTCCCGCCCCGTCTCCCCCTCCCGCCCCGTCTCCCCTCCCGCCCCGTCTCCCCCTCCCCCCGGTCTCCCCCTCCCCGGTCTCCCCCTCCCCCTCCCCCTCCCCGGTCTCCCCTCCCTGGTCTCCCCCTCCCCCTCCCCGGTCTCCCCCTCCCCCTCCCCGGTCTCCCCCTCCCCCTCCCCGGTCTCCCCCTCCCCCTCCCGGTCTCCCCCTCCCCCTCCCCGGTCTCCCCCTCCCCCTCCCCGGTCTCCCCCTCCCCTTCCCGGTCTCCCCTCCCCCTCCCCCGTCTCCCCTCCCCCTCCCCGGTCTCCCCCTCCCCCTCCCCGGTCTCCCCCTCCCCCTCCCCGGTCTCCCCCTCCCTGGTCTCCCCCTCCCCCTCCCTGGTCTCCCCGGTCTCCCCCTCCCCAGTCTCCCCCTCCCCCTCCCCGGTCTCCCCTCCCCCTCCCCGGTCTCCCCTCCCCGGTCTCCCCTCCCCCTCCCCGGTCTCCCCCTCCCCCTCCCCGGTCTCCCCCTCCCCCTCCCCCTCCCCGGTCTCGCCCCTCCCTCCCTCTCCCTCGCCCCCGCTCCCCCTCGCCCCCTCTCCCCCCCGGCCTGTGTGCCTGCACGTGTCTCTCAGCCTGACCCGCGGTGTGACTCACTCTCTGACCCGCCGTCCCCTGGCTGCTTGTTGCAGGAGATCTTCAGCGGACTGGACGCGGACGCGGACGAGGCTCTCGAGATCAAACAGACCCGGAAGCTGTACACCCAGCAGGGCCTGGACCTCGCAGGTGAGCCCTGGGACCCAGCCCGGCCCATTCCAGATCCCCACCGGGCCCGCAGCCTGGGTCTCGGAGGGCCCAGTCTCGCCCCCTTCTGACTTGGCGGAGGGCAGTGTAGGCAGATTCTAACCTCTCGGGCCTGGGGGTCAACCCCAAAAAACCATGAGGGGTGTAAGGTCTCAATTCTGCCATTCCCAATCCCCGGATAGGCTCCAGCTGGAGGGGCTGTGTTAAATCCTGGAGCACCCCACTTTCACAACGACGTCAAGGCTTTTGGGGTGGGGGTGGGTGGTAGTTGGTTGGGTGGGTGGGGGTGAGAGGCGATTGTCCTGAACGGATGATCAACGGTGAGGGTCTTCGGCGCGCGCGGGGGTAGAAGCTGGGCTCGGCCTCCATCGAGCGGTGAAGGGTAAGGGGTTGGATTGATCGGGGGCGTCCGGAATCGCCAAGGGTCTTCGATCGAGCCGATGGTTGCAGAAACTGTTTCCGGGAGGCGGGAGAGGGTCGGGTAAACCAGAGGGACGCGGGATCGAAGAGAATCGGGAAAGGACCACCAGAGTCGGGCTGGGGGGGAGGAGATGAGGAGGAGGGAGGAGTTGTTGTGATCTGGAAGGCGCTGCCTGAAAGGGCGGTGGAAGCAGATTCGATCAGGACGCTCGAAATGTCGGGTGGATGGGGGGGAATCGCGTCAATACTTGAAGGGGAAACGTTAGGAGGGGTACAGGGGTGTGTTGGGATGCTGGGGGAGGTTGAGTGAGATCAATTGGTTGGCTTGCCCGAAGAGGCCCGATGGGCCGAATGGCCTCCCCCTGTCACTGCGCCAGTCCAGCTGCAGAGCCAGGAGGGGTAGGGATTAAATTGGATCGCCGTGCTTGGCCCGAGTGGGCTGAATGGCCACCGACCGGCTGCGTGCTGGGTCATTGGACCGTTCGAGCGGCTTGAACTCTGACCTCTCACCTCCTGGACCCTGGTGGGTGGGGGGGGGCGGGTATCCAGCCCAACAGGTACGTTATTGGCTGCCGAGCGTTACCGGACATGTTGAGGAGGGTGGGGGGTGCAGAGCTGAGGGGCTGGGGGTTGGGGTGGTGGTGGGTGGTGGGGGTGCGTCTGCGCCGCTGGAGATGTCACCTCACCCCCTGCCCTCTAATACCCAACCTGCAGGTGAGGAGGGAAGTCCGGCCGGGGAGAAGGAGACCATGCCCCCCTCTGCAGTGGGGAAGGGGCTGACGAAGGCGAGGGAAGGGGCGACGGATAAGCCAGAGGATTCCGAGGACGAGAGTTCGAGCGACGAGAGGTGAGCAGCGCAGAAGGAGGCCGTTCGGCCCGTCTGCTCCCTGCCGGTGTTTGTGCGCCACACGCGCTTCCTCCCATCTCCCACCCCCATCGACACATCCCTCTGTTCCTCTCTCTCCCTCGTCTGTTTATCCAGCTTCCCACCTCCCCCCCGACTTTAAACCCATCGACACGATTCCCCTCGGCCTCTCCCCGTGGGAGCGAGTCCCACGCTCTCCCCGCTCCCCGTGGGAGCGAGTCGCACATTCTCCCCTACTCCCCGTGGGAGCGAGTCCCACACTCTCCCCTACTCCCCGTGGGAGCGAGTCCCACGCTCTCCCCGCTCCCCGTGGGAGCGAGTCCCACGCTCTCCCCGCTCCCCGTGGGAGCGAGTCCCACATTCTCCCCACTCCCCGTGGGAGCGAGTCCCACACTCTCCCCTACTCCCCGTGGGAGCGAGTCCCACATTCCCCCCTCTCACTGGGTAAAGAGGCTTCTCTTGAATTCCCCGATTGGATTTATTAGTGACCGTCCCGCAAGTCTCAGCCACAAGTGGAGACATCTTCTCCACACCTACCCAATCGAAACCCTACATCAGCTTAAACACCTCTCTCACACTGCACGGTAACTCCCAGTGTGATACGGAGACCGGAACTGTGCACGGTAACTCCTAGTGTGATACGGAGACAGGAACTGTGCACTGTAACTCCCAGTGTGATACGGAGACAGGAACTGTGCACAGTGACTCCCAGTGTGATACGGAGACAGGGACTGTGCACGGTGACTCCCAGTGTGATACGGAGACAGGAACTGTGCACAGTGACTCCCAGTGTGGTACGGAGACCGGAACTGTGCACAGTGACTCCCAGTGTGATACAGAGACCGGAACTGTGCACAGTAACTCCCAGTGTGATACGGAGACCGGAACTGTGCACAGTGACTCCCAGTGTGATACAGAGACCGGAACTGTGCACAGTAACTCCCAGTGTGATACGGAGACCGGAACTGAGCACAGTAACTCCCAGTCTGATACGGAGACCGGAACTGTGCACAGTGACTCCCAGTGTGATACGGAGACCGGAACTGTGCACAGTAACTCCCAGTGTGATACGGAGACCGGAACTGTGCACAGTGACTCCCAGTGTGATACGGAGACCGGAGCTGTGCACAGTAACTCCCAGTGTGATACGGAGACCGGAACTGTGCACAGTAACTCCCAGTCTGATACGGAGACCGGAACTGTGCACAGTAACTCCCAGTGTGATACGGAGACCGGAACTGTGCACAGTGACTCCCAGTGTGATACGGAGACCGGAACTGTGCACAGTGACTCCCAGTGTGATACGGAGACCGGAACTGTGCACAGTGACTCCCAGTGTGATACGGAGACCGGAACTGTGCACAGTAACTCCCAGTGTGATACGGAGACCGGAACTGTGCACAGTGACTCCCAGTGTGATACGGAGACCAGAACTGTGCACAGTGACTCCCAGTCTGATACGGAGAACGGAACTGTGCACAGTAACTCCCAGTGTGATACGGAGACCGGAACTGTGCACAGTGACTCCCAGTGTGATACGGAGACCGGAACTGTGCACAGTGACTCCCAGTGTGATACGGAGACAGGAACTGTGCACAGTGACTCCCAGTGTGATACGGAGACCGGAACTGTGCACGGTGACTCCCAGTCTGATACGGAGACAGGAACTGTGCACAGTGACTCCCAGTGTGATACGGAGACCGGAACTGTGCACAGTGACTCCCAGTCTGATACGGAGACAGGAACTGTGCACAGTGACTCCCAGTGTGATACGGAGACAGGAACTGTGCACAGTGACTCCCAGTGTGATACGGAGACCGGAACTGTGCACAGTGACTCCCAGTGTGATACGGAGACCGGAACTGTGCACAGTGACTCCCAGTGTGATACGGAGACCGGAACTGTGCACAGTGACTCCCAGTGTGATACAGAGACCGGAACTGTGCACAGTAACGTAGAGGGGAAGAGCGCACTGTCAGGGTAATGTAGAGGGAGCTCTACACTGTATCTAACCCGTGCTGTACCTGCCCTGGGAGCGCTCGATGCTGACACTGGGTATAAAGTGGGGAGAGGAGGGACACTGTCGGGGTAATGTAGAGGGAGCTCTACACTGTATCTAACCCGTGCTGTACCTGCCCTGGGAGCGCTCGATGCTGACACTGGGTATAAAGTGGGGAGAGGGTGGGACACTGTCAGGGTAATGTAGAGGGAGCTCTACACTGTATCTAACCCGTGCTGTACCTGCCCTGGGAGTGCTCGATGCTGACACTGGGTATAAAGTGGGGAGAGGGTGGGACACTGTCAGGGTAATGTAGAGGGAGCTCTACACTGTATCTATCCCGTGCTGTACCTGCCCTGGGAGCGCTCGATGCTGACACTGGGTATAAAGTGCGGAGGGACACACTGTCAGGGTAATGTAGAGGGAGCTCTACACTGTATCTAACCCGTGCTGTACGATTTCCACTCAGCGATATTCAGGAGATGAAACGAATTGGAAGCAAAGGCAAGATGCAGACGCAGGATGAAAACGACACATTTCAGGTGGTTCATGTGGAGAAGTCAAGTAAGTGAGTTGGGGAGAGTCAAAGTAGTAACTTACGGATCAGTATTGGATATTAAATCAAAATCACCGAGCCTGTTACAGAGCTTCTGAACCCCTGGATTAGATTCCAGTCTGTAACTCACTCCCGGGTATCTGTTATTCTATATAAACCACCCCGAACCCCTCGATTAGATTCCAGCCTGTAACTCACTCCCGAGTATCTGTTATTCTATATATAAACCCCCCGAACCCCTCGATTAGATTCCAGTCTGTAACTCACTCCCGGGTATCTGTTATTCTATATATAAACCCCCCGAACCCCTCGATTAGATTCCAGTCTGTAACTCACTCCCGGGTATCTGTTATTCTCTATATAAACCACCCGAACCCCTCGATTAGATTCCAGTCTGTAACTCACTCCCGGGTATCTGTTATTCTATATATAAACCACCCCGAACCCCTCGATTAGATTCCAGTCTGTAGCTCACACCCGGGTATCTGTTATTCTATATATAAACCACTCAAACCCCTCGATTAGATTCCAGTCTGTCACTCACTCCTGGGTATCTGTTATTCTATATATAAACCCCCCTGAACCCCTGGATTAGATTCCAGTCTGTAACTCACTCCCGGGTATCTGTTATTCTATATATAAACCCCCCCGAACCCCTCGATTAGATTCCAGACTGTAACTCACTCCCGGGTATCTGTTATTCTATATATAAACCACCCCGAACCCCTCGATTAGATTCCAGTCTGTAACTCACTCCCGGGTATCTGTTATTCTATATATAAACCACCCCGAACCCCTCGATTAGATTCCAGTCTGTAACTCACTCCCGGGTATCTGTTATTCTATATATAAACCACCCCGAACCCCTCGATTAGATTCCAGTCTGTAACTCACTCCCGGGTATCTGTTATTCTATATATAAACCACCCCGAACCCCTCGATTAGATTCCAGTCTGTAACTCACTCCCGGGTATCTGTTATTCTACATATAAACCCCCCCCGAGCTCCTTGAGGGGTAACTCACTCCTGGATCAGAGATGGTCATTTCTGTCGGGGACTGAGTTCACACGACCATTTTCTCCATGTTCCAGTGAAAAGGGCGCAGGTTCTCGACGCTGAAGGACTTGCGTTGGGAGCCTCCATCGCGTCGTCGAAGAAGAGAGCCCGGGACCTCATCGATGACTCGTTCAACAGGTAACATTGTGGCTTCTCCTCAGCCTGTGCTCTGCCGTTTACCCCCCTCACTGCACTCGCTGTTATCCCCGAGCTCCCGGTGCAGCAGCACTGAGCGTTCAAAATTCCCACCTTCCTGTCCAAACCTGGCTTGAGACCCCACTGCAACCCTCCCTATCTCTGTAACCTCCTCCAGCCCCTACAACCCTCCCTATCTCTGTAACCTCCTTCAGCCCCCTACAACCCTCCCTATCTCTCTAACCTCCTCCAGCCCCTACAACCCTCCCTATCTCTGTAACCTCCTCCAGCCCCTACAACCCTCCCTATCTCTGTAACTTCCTTGGTGGGTCAGTACTGAGGGAGTGCCGCACTGTCGGAGGGTCAGTACTGAGGGAGTGCCGCGCTGTCAGAGGGTCAGTACTGCGGGAGTGCCGCACTGTCGGAGGGTCAGTAGTGCGGGAGCGCCGCACTGTTGGAGGGTTAGTACTGAGGGAGCGCTGCACTGTCGGAGGGTCAGTACTGAGGGAGTGCCGCACTGTCGGAGGGTCAGTACTGAGGGAGTGCCGCGCTGTCAGAGGGTCAGTACTGCGGGAGTGCCGCACTGTCGGAGGGTCAGTAGTGCGGGAGCGCCGCACTGTCGGAGGGTCAGTACTGAGGGAGCGCCGCACTGTCGGAGGGTCAGTACTGAGGGTGCGCCGTACTGTCGGAGGGTCAGTACTGAGGGTGCGCCGCGCTGTCGGAGGGTCAGTACTGAGGGTGCGCCGCGCTGTCGGAGGGTCAGTACTGAGGGAGCGCCGCGCTGTCGGAGGGTCAGTACTGAGGTAACGCCGCACTGTCGGAGGGTCAGTACTGAGGGAGTGCCGCACTGTCGGAGGGTCAGTACTGAGGGAGTGCCGCACTGTCGGACGGTCAGTACTGAGGGAGTGCCGCACTATCGGACGGTCAGGACTGAGGGAGCGCCGCACTGTCGGAGGGTCAGTACTGAGGGAGTGCCGCACTGTCGGAGGGTCAGTACTGAGGGAGTGCCGCACTGTCGGACGGTCAGTACTGAGGGAGTGCCGCACTATCGGACGGTCAGGACTGAGGGAGCGCCGCACTGTCGGAGGGTCAGTACTGAGGGAGTGCTGCACTGTCGGAGGGTCAGTACTGAGGGAGTGCTGCACTGTCGGAGGGTCAGTACTGAGGGAGTGAATCAATCTGGTGTGTCCTGTTGTTGTCCATCGCCGCCTCAGGTACACGTTTGAGGAGGATCAGGACGAGCTGCCGGACTGGTTTGCGGAGAATGACCAGAAGTACAGGCGGAGGCCCGTGCCCTTTGACCCCGCCATGGCAGCCGAGTTCCGCCTGCGCTGGAGGGAGATTAACGCCCGGCCCATCAAGAAAATCGCAGAGGCTAAAGCTCGAAAGAAGCGGAGGGTAAGTGGGCCGGAGTGGGAGGGGGAGAATGGCTGGAGTGGGAGGCAGGGGTGAAGGGTCACCTGTGTGTGGTCCTGGGGACCGGTACGTGGGGTGGGGTGGGGGGAATCGTCTCAGGGGTCGGGGGGTGGCTGGCCAGGGAGGAGCTGTCTACCGTCCCTCTGAGGGTCAGTGAGGGGTGGTCCGTCTAATGTCTGAGAGGGAGAGGGGCTGTCTGTATAGTGTCTGGGGGGAGAGGGGGGCTGTCTGTATAGTGTCTGGGGGGAGAGGGGGGCTGTCTGTATAGTGTCTGGGGGGAGAGGGGGGCTGTCTGTATAGTGTCTGGGGGGGAGGGAGAGGGGCTGTCTGTATAGTGTCTGGGGGGAGAGGGGGGCTGTCTGTATAGTGTTTGGGGGGAGGGAGAGGGTCTGTCTGTATAGTGTCTGGGGGGGAGGGAGAGGGGGGGCTGTCTGTATAGTGTCTGGGGGGGAGGGAGAGGGGGGCTGTCTGTATAGTGTCTGGGGGGAGGGAGAGGGGCTGTCTGTATAGTGTCTGGGGGGAGAGGGTCTGTCTGTATAGTGTCTGGGGGGGAGGGAGAGGGGGGCTGTCTGTATAGTGTCTGGGGGGGGGGAGAGGGGCTGTCTGTATAGTGTCTGGGGGGGAGGGAGAGGGGGGCTGTCTGTATAGTGTCTGGGGGAGAGGGAGAGGGGGGCTGTCTGTATAGTGTCTGGGGGGAGAGGGTCTGTCTGTATAGTGTCTGGGGGGGAGGGAGAGGGGGGCTGTCTGTATAGTGTCTGGGGGGAGGGAGAGGGGCTGTCTGTATAGTGTCTGGGGGGAGGGAGAGGGGCTGTCTGTATAGTGTCTGGGGGGAGGGAGAGGGGGGCTGTCTGTATAGTGTCTGGGGGGAGAGGGTCTGTCTGTATAGTGTCTGGGGGGGAGGGAGAGGGGGGCTGTCTGTATAGTGTCTGGGGGGGAGGGAGAGGGGCTGTCTGTATAGTGTCTGGGGGGGAGGGAGAGGGGGGCTGTCTGTATAGTGTTTGGGGGGAGGGAGAGGGGCTGTCTGTATAGTGTCTGGGGGGGAGGGAGAGGGGCTGTCTGTATAGTGTCTGGGGGGGAGGGAGAGGGGGGCTGTCTGTATAGTGTTTGGGGGGAGGGAGAGGGGCTGTCTGTATAGTGTCTGGGGGGGAGGGAGAGGGGGGCTGTCTGTATAGTGTCTGGGGGGGAGGGAGAGGGGGGCTGTCTGTATAGTGTCTGGGGGAGAGGGGGGCTGTCTATATAGTGTCTGGGGGGGAGGGAGAGGGGCTGTCTGTATAGTGTCTGGGGGGAGAGGGGGGCTGTCTATATAGTGTCTGGGGGGAGGGAGAGGGGCTGTCTGTATAGTGTCTGGGGGGAGGGGAGAGGGGCTGTCTGTATAGTGTCTGGGGGGGAGGGAGAGGGGCTGTCTGTATAGTGTCTGGGGGGGAGGGAGAGGGGGGCTGTCTGTATAGTGTCTGGTGGGGCGGGGCTGTCTGTATAGTGTCTGGGGGGGGCGGGGCTGTCTGTATAGTGTCTGGTGGGGCGGGGCTGTCTGTATAGTGTCTGGTGGGGGAGGGAGAGGGGCTGTCTGTATAGTGTCTGGGGGGAGAGGAGCTGTCTGTATAGTGTCTGGGGGGAGGGAGAGGGGCTGTCTGTATAGTGTCTGGGGGGGTGAGGGGCTGTCTGTATAGTGTCTGGTGGGGCGGGGCTGTCTGTATAGTGTCTGGTGGGGGAGGGAGAGGGGCTGTCTGTATAGTGTCTGGTGGGGGAGGGAGAGGGGCTGTCTGTATAGTGTCTGGGGGGGCGGGGCTGTCTGTATAGTGTCTGGTGGGGGAGGAGAGGGGCTGTCTGTATAGTGTCTGGGGGGAGGGAGAGGGGCTGTCTGTATAGTGTCTGGGGGGGCGGGGCTGTCTGTATAGTGTCTGGTGGGGGAGGGAGAGGGGCTGTCTGTATAGTGTCTGGGGGAGGAGAGGGGCTGTCTGTATAGTATCTGGGGGGAGGGAGAGGGGCTGTCTGTATAGTGTCTCGGGGAGGGAGAGCGGCTGTCTGTATAGTGTCTGGGGGGGGAGGGAAAGGGGCGGTCTCTATAGTGTCTGGGGGGAGAGGGGCTGTCTGTATAGTGTCTGGGGGGAGAGGGGCTGTCTGTATAGTGTCTCGGGGGAGGGGAGAGCGGCTGTCTGTATAATGTCTGGGGGGGAGGGAGAGGGGCGGTCTGTATAGTGTCTGGGGGGAGAGGGTCTGTCTGTATAGTGTCTGCGGGAGAGGGGCTGTCTGTATAGTGTCTGGGGGGAGAGGGGCCGGTCTGTATAGTGTCTGGGGAGAGAGAGAGGGTCTGTCTGTATAGTGTCTGGGGGGGGGAGGGAGAGGGGTTGTCTGTATAGTGTCTGGGGGGGAGAGGGGCTGTCTGTATAGTGTCTGGGGAAGGGAGAGGGTCTGTCTGTATAGTGTCTGGTGGGGGAGGGAGAGGGGTTGTCTGTATAGTGTCTGGGGAGAGGGGCTGTCTGTATAGTGTCTGGGGGGAGGGGCGCTCTGTATAGTGTCTGGGGGGAGGGAGAGGGGCTGTCTGTATAGTGTCTGGGGGGAGGGAGAGGGGCTGTCTGTATAGTGTCTGGGGGGAGAGGGGCTGTCTGTATAGTGTCTGGGGGGGAGGGTGAGGGGCTGTCTGTATAGTGTCTGGGGGGGAGGGTGAGGGGCTGTCTGTATAGTGTCTGCGGAGAGGGGCTGTTTGTATAGTGTCTGGGGGGAGAGGGGCCGGTCTGTATAGTGTCTGGACGGAGGGTGGTCTGTATAGTGTCTGGGTGAAACGAGAGGGGCTGTCTTTATAGTGTCTGGGGGGAGGGGCTGTCTTTATAGTGTCTGGGGGGAGGGAGAGGGGCTGTCTGTATAGTGTCTGGGGGGAGGGAGAGGGGCTGTCTGTATAGTATCTCGGGGGAGGGAGAGGGGCTGTCTGTATAGTATCTGGGGGGAGGGAGAGGGGCTGTCTGTATAGTGTCTGGGGGGAGGGAGAGGGGCTGTCTGTATAGTGTCTGGGGGGGA
>NW_027600673.1:0-11604 GCF_964194155.1 Cetorhinus maximus | reverse complement strand
CCTGTGCTGTCTGACCTGTGCTCTCTGACCTTTGCTCTCTGAACTGTCCAGTCTGACCTGTCCTGTCTGACCTGTGCTGTCTGACCTGTGCTGTCTGACCTGTGCTCTCTGACCTGTGCTCTGTGACCTGTGCTCTCTGACATGTGTTGTCTGACCTGTGCTCTCTGACCTGTGCTCTGTGACCTGTGCTCTCTGACCTGTGCTCTGTGACCTGTGCTCTCTGACCTGTGCTCTCTGACCTGTGCTCTCTGACATGTGCTCTCTGACCTGTGCTCTCTGACCTGTGCTCTGTGACCTGTGCTCTCTGACATGTGCTGTCTGACCGGTGCTCTCTGACCTTTGCTCTCTGATCTGTCCTAACTGACGTGTGCTCTCGGACCTGTCCTGTATGAACTGTCATGTCTGACCTGTCCTGTCTGACGTGTGCTCTCTGACCTGTGCTCTCTGACCTGCGATCTCTGACCTGTGTGTAGAGAGGTTCGTAGATATCCACTCCCTCGTCCTGTTTTTGGATGACAATCTGCTCCCCCCGTTTCCAGCTGAAGTGAGCAGGTGGGTTGGAGTTGACGGTGCAGCGGAGGAAGACAGTCCGTTCCCGGTAATAATTCTCCCCTCGGACGTCACTGACGCTCTGGTGAACGGTCAGGATCGGAGCATCCAAATCTGAAAGACAGGAGGGCTCAGCATCAGGGCATAGACCCCATTCAGCAGCCGGAGAGTGGACCAGGGGGGGGTTGGGGTGTGTGGGGGGGGTTGGGGTGTGTGTGGGGGGTTGGGGTGTTTTGGGGGGGTTGGGGTGTGGGGGGGGGGTTGGGGTGTGGGGGGGGTGTTGGGGTGTGTGGGGGGTGTTGGGGTGTGTGGGGGGGGGGTTGGGGTGTGTGGGGGGGGGTTGGGGTGTGTGGGGGGGGGGTTGGGGTGTGTGGGGGGGGGTTGGGGTGTGGGGGGGGTGTTGGGGTGTGTGGGGGGGGGTTGGGGTGTGTGGGGGGGGGTTGGGGTGTGGGGGGGGGGTTGGGGTGTGTGGGAGTTCTAGAGTCAGACACCGCCCCTGGGGACAGACCCCGCCCCTGGGGACAGACCCCGCCCCTGGGGACAGACCCCGCCCCTGGGGACAGACCCCGCCCTTGGGGACAGACCCCGCCCCTGGGGACAGACCCCGCCCTTGGGGACTGACCCCGCCCTTGGGGACAGACCCCGCCCCTGGGGACAGACCCCGCCCTTGGGGACAGACCCCGCCCCTGGGGACAGACCCCGCCCCTGGGGACTGACCCCGCCCCTGGGGACAGACCCCGCCCCTGGGGACAGACCCCGCCCCTGGGGACAGACCCCGCCCCTGGGGACAGACCCCGCCCCTGGGGACAGACCCCCGCCCTTGGGGACTGACCCCGCCCCTGGGGACAGACCCCGCCCCTGGAGACAGACCCCGCCCCTGGGGACAGACCCCGCCCCTGGGGACAGACCCCGCCCCTGGGGACAGACCCCGCCCTTGGGGACTGACCCCGCCCCTGGGGACAGACCCCGCCCCTGGAGACAGACCCCGCCCCTGGGGACAGACCCCGCCCCTGGAGACTGACCCCGCCCCTGGAGACAGACCCCGCCCCTGGGGACAGACCCCGCCCTTGGGGACTGACACCGCCCTTGGGGACTGACCCCGCCCCTGGGGACAGACCCCGCCCTTGGGGACTGACCGCGCCCCTGGGGACTGACCCCGCCCCTGGGGACTGACCCCGCCCCTGGGGACTGACCCCGCCCTTGGGGACTGACCGCGCCCCTGGGGACAGACCCCGCCCCTGGGGACTGACCCCGCCCCTGGGGACTGACCCCGCCCCTGGGGACTGACCCCGCCCTTGGGGACTGACCGCGCCCCTGGGGACTGACCCCGCCCCTGGGGACTGACCCCGCCCCTGGGGACTGACCCCGCCCTTGGGGACTGACCGCGCCCTTGGGGACTGACACCGCCCTTGGGGACTGACCCCGCCCCTGGGGACTGACCCCGCCCCTGGGGACTGACCCCGCCCCTGGGGACAGACCCCGCCCCTGGGGACAGACCCCGCCCCTGGGGACAGACACCGCCCTTGGGGACAGACCCCACCCCTGGGGACAGACCCCGCCCCACGGCACTGCCCACGTTCCTGGGGACAGACCCCGCCCCGAATGACAGACCCCGCCCCTGTGGACAGACCCCGCCCCTAGAGACATGTCCCTTCCCTAGAGACAGTCCCCGTCCCCAGAGACAGACCCGCCCTAGAGACAGTGCCCGCCCCTAGTAGCAGACCCCGCCCCTGGGGACAGACCCCGTCCCTAATTACAGACCCCGCCCCTAGAGACATACACCGCCACTAGATACAGACCCCGCCCTTAGTGACAGACCACGCCCCTAGTGACAGACCCGCCCCTAGTGACAGACCCGCCCCTAGAGACAGTCCCGCCCCTAATGACAGACCACGCCCCCAGTGACAGACCCGCCCCTAGTGACAGACCCGCCCCTAGAGACAGTCCCCGCCCCTAGAGACAGACCCCGCCCAAAAACCAGAACGCGCCCCCAGAGACAGCCCCTCCCCAAGTTCAGCTCTCGCCTCTGGAGACAGCCCCGCCCCTAGAGGCAGTCACCGCCCCTAGAGACAGGCCCCTCCACTAGAGACAGACCACTCCCCTAGAGACAGTCACCGACCCTAGAGTCAGGCCCCGCCCCTAGAAACAGACCGCGCCCCTAGAGACTGGCCCCTCCACTAGAGACAGACCACTCCCCTAGAGACAGACTCCACACCTAGAGACAGGCCCCGCCCCTAGGGACAGGCCCCACCCCTATAGAAAATCCCCACCCTTAGATACAGACCCCGCCCCTAGAGACAGACACCGCTCCTAGAGACAGACCCCGCCCCTAGAGACAGATCCCTCCCCTAGAGACAGACCCCGCCCTGAAAGCCAGACCCCGCCCTGAATTATAGGCCCCGCCCCTAGAGACAGGCCCCGCCCCCAGTGACAGAGCCCTCCCCAGGTTCAGCTCTCGCCCCTGGAGACAGACCCCGCCTCAAGAGTCAAGTGCCACCCCTAGAGACAGACCCCGCCCTTAGAGACGGACCCCGCCCGTAGAGACAGACCACGCCCCTACAGACAGACCCCGCACCTAGAAACAGGCCCCGCCCCTAGAGACAGACAGCGCCCCTAGAGACAGACCACTCCCCTAGAGACAGACCCCGTCCCTAGAGACAGACACCGCCGCTAGAGACAGGCCCCGACCCTAGAGAAAATACCCAACCAGTGTTATCTAACTCTGATCACACTGTCAGTGTCAGTCAGTCTGTATCAACAATCTGTGTTATCTAACTCTGATCACACTGTCAGTGTCAGTCAGTCTGTATCAACAATCTGTGTTATCTAACTCTGATCACACTGTCAGTGTCAGTCAGTCTGTATTAACAACCTGTCATATCTAACTCTGATCACACTGTCAGTGTGAGATAGTCTGTATTTACTGCCTGTGTTATCAAATTCTAAACACACTGTCAGTGTCAGTCAGTCTGTATTAACAGTCTGTGTTATCTAATTCTGATCACTCTATCAGTGTAAGTCAGTCTGTATTAAATGCCTGTGATATCTATCTCTGATCACACTGTCAGTGTCAGACAGTCTGTATTAACAACCTGTGATATCTAATGCTGATCATACTTTCAGTGTCAGACAGTCTGTATTACCTGCGTTACCTAACTCTGATCACACTGGCAGTGTCAGAAACTCTGTACTAACAGCCTGTGTTATCTAACTGTGCTCAAACTGTCAGTGTCAGTCAGTCTGTATTAACAGCCTGTGTTATCTAACTCTGATCACACTGTCAGTGTCAGTCAGTCTGTATCAACAATCTGTGTTATCTAACTCTGATCACACTGTCAGTGTCAGTCAGTCTGTATTAACAGCCTGTGTTATCTAACTCTGATCACACTGTCAGTGTCAGTCAGTCTGTATCAACAATCTGTGTTATCTAACTCTGATCACACTGTCAGTGTCAGTCAGTCTGTATTAACAACCTGTCATATCTAACTCTGATCACACTGTCAGTGTGAGATAGTCTGTATTTACTGCCTGTGTTATCAAATTCTAAACACACTGTCAGTGTCAGTCAGTCTGTATTAACAGTCTGTGTTATCTAATTCTGATCACTCTATCAGTGTAAGTCAGTCTGTATTAAATGCCTGTGATATCTATCTCTGATCACACTGTCAGTGTCAGACAGTCTGTATTAACAACCTGTGATATCTAATGCTGATCATACTTTCAGTGTCAGACAGTCTGTATTACCTGCGTTACCTAACTCTGATCACACTGGCAGTGTCAGAAACTCTGTACTAACAGCCTGTGTTATCTAACTGTGCTCAAACTGTCAGTGTCAGTCAGTCTGTATTAACAGCCTGTGTTATCTAACTCTGATCACACTGTCAGTGTCAGTCAGTCTGTATCAACAATCTGTGTTATCTAACTCTGATCACACTGTCAGTGTCAGTCAGTCTGTATTAACAGCCTGTGTTATCTAACTCTGATCACACTGTCAGTGTCAGTCAGTCTGTATCAACAATCTGTGTTATCTAACTCTGATCACACTGTCAGTGTCAGTCAGTCTGTATTAACAACCTGTCATATCTAACTCTGATCACACTGTCAGTGTGAGATAGTCTGTATTTACTGCCTGTGTTATCAAATTCTAAACACACTGTCAGTGTCAGTCAGTCTGTATTAACAGTCTGTGTTATCTAATTCTGATCACTCTATCAGTGTAAGTCAGTCTGTATTAAATGCCTATGATATCTATCTCTGATCACACTGTCAGTGTCAGACAGTCTGTATTAACAACCTGTGATATCTAATGCTGATCATACTTTCAGTGTCAGACAGTCTGTATTACCTGCGTTACCTAACTCTGATCACACTGGCAGTGTCAGAAACTCTGTACTAACAGCCTGTGTTATCTAACTGTGCTCAAACTGTCAGTGTCAGTCAGTCTGTATTAACAGCCTGTGTTATCTAACTCTGATCACACTGTCAGTGTCAGACAGTCTGTATTAACAGCCTGTTATCTAACTCTGATCACACTGTCAGTGTCAGTCAGTCTGTATCAACAATCTGTGTTATCTAACTCTGATCACACTGTCAGTGTCAGTCAGTCTGTATTAACAACCTGTCATATCTAACTCTGATCACACTGTCAGTGTGAGATAGTCTGTATTTACTGCCTGTGTTATCAAATTCTAAACACACTGTCAGTGTCAGTCAGTCTGTATTAACAGTCTGTGTTATCTAATTCTGATCACTCTATCAGTGTAAGTCAGTCTGTATTAAATGCCTGTGATATCTATCTCTGATCACACTGTCAGTGTCAGACAGTCTGTATTAACAACCTGTGATATCTAATGCTGATCATACTTTCAGTGTCAGACAGTCTGTATTACCTGCGTTACCTAACTCTGATCACACTGGCAGTGTCAGAAACTCTGTACTAACAGCCTGTATTATCTAACTGTGCTCAAACTGTCAGTGTTAGACAATCTGTATCAACAATCTGTGTTATCTAACTTTGATCACACTGTCATTAATCACTGTATTAACAGCCTGTGTTATCTAACTCTGATCACACTGTCAGTGTCAGACAGCCTATACTAACAGCCTGGGTTACCTAACTCTGATCACACTGTCAGTGTCAGACAGCCTGTATTAACAGCCTGGATCTTCTCACTCTGATCACACTGTCAGTATCAGACAATCTGTATTAACAGCCTGTGTTGTCTAATTCTGATCACCCTGTCAGTGTCAGACTGTCTGTATTAACAACCTGTGATATCTAACCCTGATTACACTGTCAGTGTCAGACAGTCTGTATTAACAGACTGTGTTATCTAACTCTGATCACACTGTCAGCGTGAGATAGTCTGTATTTACTGTCTGTATTTACTGCCTGTGTTATCAAGATCTGAACACAGTCAGTGTCAGACAATCTGCATTAACATTCTGTATTATCTAACTCTGATCACACTGTCAGTGTGAGACAGTCTGTGTTATCAGACTGTGTTATCTAATTCTGATCACTCTGTCAGTGTCAGACAATCTGTATTAACAACCAGTGTTATCTTAATCTGATAACACTTTCAGTGTCAGACAGTCTGTATTAACAACCTGTGTAATCTAACTCTGATCACACTGTCAGTGTCAGACAGTCTGTATTACCAGCCTGTGTAATCTATCTCCGATCAAACTGTCAGTGTCAGACAGTCTGTATTGACAGCCTGTGTGATCTAACTCTGATGACACAGTTAGTGTCAGACAGACTCTATTAACAACCTGTGATATCTAACCCTGATCACACTGTCAGTGTCAGACAGTCTGTATTAACAACCTGTGATATCTAACTCTGATCAGACTGTCAGTGTCAGACAGTCTGTATTAACAACATGTGATATCTAACTCTGATCACACAGTCAGTGTCAGACAGTCTGTATTAACAACCTGTGATATCTAATTCTGATCACACTGTCAGTGTCAGACAGTTTGTATTAACAACCTGTGATATCTACTCTGATCACACTGTCAGTGTCAGACAGTCTGTATTAACAACCTGTGATATCTACTCTGATCACACTGTCAGTGTCAGACAGTCTGTATTAACAGCCTGTGTTATCTAACTCTGATCACACTGTCAGTGTCAGACAGTCTGTATTAACAGCCTGTGTTATCTAAGTCTGATCAAACTGTCAGTGTCAGACAATCTGTATTAAATGCCTGTGGTATCTAACTCTGATGACACTGTCAGTGTGAGACAGTCTGAATTAACAGCCTGTTTTATCTAACTCTAATGACACTGTCAGTGTGAGACAGTCTGTATTAACAGCCTGTGTTATCTAACTCTGATCACCCTGTCAGTGTGAGACAGTCTGTATTAACAACCAGTGTTATCAAATACTGGTGTTACAGGCTGTGTTGGGTACCCTGCCTGCATTAACAGCCAGTGTTATCTAACTCTGATAACACTGGCAATGTCTGTCTGTGTTAACAGCCAGTGTTATCTAACTCTGGTGTCATGGTCAGTGTAGGATAGCCTGTCTGTAATAACAGCCAACATTATCGAACTCTGCTAACACTGACTGTGTCTGATAATCTGCCTGTATTAGCAGCCAGTGTCATCTAACTCTGTTAACACTTGCATTGTCAGATAGTCTACCTACCTGTATTAACAGCCAATGTTATCTATCTCTGGTAAGAAGCGCAGTGTTGCATAATCCATTTCTATTAGCAACCAGTGATATATAACTCTAATACCACTGGCAGTGTCGGATGGCCTCTCTACATTAGCAACCAGTGATATCTAACTCTGATAACACAGACAGTGCAAGATAGCCTGTCTGTATTAACAGCCAGTGGTATCTAACTCTGGTCTCACTGGAAGTGTCAGAGAGTCTGTCTGTATTTGCAGCCAGTGTTTTCAAACTGTGATAACACTGGCAGTTTCAGATAATGTGTCTGTATTAGCAATCAATGTTGTCTAACTCTGATAACACAGGCAGTGTCAGACAGCCTGTCTGTATTAACAGCCAGTGTTATCTAACTCTAATAAGGAGGGCAGTGTTTCATAATCTGTCTCTATTAGCAGCCAGTGATATCCAACTCTGATAACACTGGCAGTATCGGTTTGTCTGTCTGTATTAGCAGCTAATGTTATCTAACTCTGACAACATAGGCAGTGTCGGATAGCCTGTCTGTATTACCAGCCAGTGTAATATAATTCTGGTATCACTGGCAGTGTTGGATAACCTGTCTGTGGCAGTGTCGGATAGTCTGTCTCTATGAGCAGCCAATGTTATCTAACTCTGATAACACTGACGGTGTTAGATAGCCTATCTGTGTTAACAGCCAGTGTTATCTATCTCTGGTAAGAACCGCAGTGTTGCATAATCCGTTTCTATTAGCAGCCAGTGATATCTAACTCTGATAATGCAGGCAGTGTCGAATAGCCTGTCTGTATTAACAGCCAGTGTTATCTGACTCAGCTAACACTGGCAGTGTTGGATAATCTGTCTGTATTAGCATCCAGTGAAATCTAACTCTGATAACACTGGCAGTGTCACTTAGTCTCTCTGTATTAGCAGCCAATGTTATCCAACCCTGATAACATAGGCAGTGTTTCTTAGCCTGTCTGAATTAGCAGCCAGTGTTATCTAACTCTGATAACACCGGCAGTGTTGGAAGGCCTGTCTGTATTAAAGCCAGTGTTATATAACTCTGGTCTCACAGGCAGTGTTGGATAGCCTGTCTGCAACAGGCAGTGTTATCTAACTCTGGTCTCACTCGCAGTTTCTGATAGTCTGTCTGCATTTGCAGCCAGTGTTATCTAACTCTGATAAAACTGGCTGTTTTGGATAGCCTGCCTGTATTAGCAGCATGTGTTATCTAAATCAGGTAAAACTGACAATGTCGGTTGGTCTGTCTGTATTAGCAGCCAGTGTTATCTACCTCTGAAAAACACCAACAGTGTCGGTAGGCCTACCTATATTAACAGCCAGTGTTACCTAATACTGGTGTTACAGGCAGTGTCTGATAGCCTGTCTGCATTTGCAGCCAGTGATATCTAACTCTGATAACACTGGCAAGTCAGATGGCCTGTCTGTGTTAGCAGCCAGTGTTAATAAACTCTGATAACACTGGCAGAGTTGGATCGTCTGTCTGTATTAACAACCAGTGTTGTCTATCTCTGGTCTCACTGGCAATGACATGTAGCCTGTCTTTAATAACAGCCAGTGTTATCTGACTCTGGCAGTGTCAGCTCGAATGTTTATATTAACAGCCAGTGTTATCTAACTTTGATAACACTGACAGTGTCAGATAGTCTTTCTGTATTCACAGCCAGTGTTATCCAACTCTGATAAGAATGGCATTGTAGGGTTATCTGTCTATATTAGCAGCCAGTGTCAGCTAACTCTGATAACACTGACAGTGTCGGATAGTCTGCCTGTATTTGCGGCCAGTGTTATCTAACTCTGATATCACTGATATGTCGGATAGTCTGTCTGTACAACCAGCCAGTGTTATCTAACTCTGGTGTCACTGGCATTGTCGGATAGCCTGTCTGTACTAACAGCCAGTGTTATCAAACAATAATAAGACTGGCAGTGTCAGGTAGTCTGTCTGTATTAGCAGCCAGTGTTATCTAACTGAGAACACTGGCAGTGTCGGTTAGTCTGTCTGTATTAGCAGCCAGTGTGATTTAACTCTCAAACACTGGCAGTGTCTGTATGAACAGCCAGTGTCATCTAACACTGATAACACTTGGCAGTGTCATATAGCCTGTCTGTGTTAGTAGTCAGCATTATCTAACTCTGATAACACTGGCAGTGTCAAGTAATCTGTGTGCATTAACAGACAGTGTTATCTTGCTCCGGTCTCTCTAACAGTGTCAGATAGCCTGTTTGTGCTCCCACTCACTTTTGTCTGATAAATTTTTAGAATTGTAACAAATTAAGACACTTTGAGGAGGATGGAGGTATGAATGATGGAGCTGCTGTGATGTGGAGTTTGCCAGTGTTGAGAGTTTGAGGGCAATAACTGAACCAAGTCCATCTGAGGAGTAGATGCACAATATGAATGCTCAGGACATGCCTTTACCCCATAGTTCCAAAGATCAGATCTCACACACACCAAACCTGAGCCTTCGCACCAATCGAAGGAACGAGTCCAGGCCATAACCGCAATGAGCTCCATTACAGTCTGACCCCTGTGACCATACAGTCTGACCCCTGTGACCATACAGTCTGACCCCTGTGACCATACAGACTGGCCTCTGTGACCATACTGTCTGACCTTTGTGACCCTACAGTCTGACTCCAATGACCCTACAGTCTGACCTCTGTGACCCTACAGTCTGACCCCTGTGACCCTGCAGAATTTCCTCAATGGCCTTACAGTCTGATCTCTGTGACCTTATAGTCTGACCTCTGATCTTACAGTCTGACCCCAGTGACCATACAGTCTGACCTCTGTGACCTTACAGTCCGACCCCAGTGACCATACAGTCTGACCTCTATGACCCTACAGTCTGACCCCAGTGACCCTACAGTCCGACCCCAGTGACCATACAGTCTGACCTCTGTGTCCCTACAGTCTGACCTCTGTGGCCCTGCAGATTGGCCTCAATGGCCCTACAGTCTGATCTCTGTGACCTTATAGTCTGGCCTCTGAACTTACAGTCTGACCGCAGTGACCATACAGTCTGACCTCTGTGTTCCTACAGTCTGACCTCTGTGACCCTGCAGATTGGCCTCAATGGCCCTACAGTCTGATCTTTGTGACCTTATAGTCTGACCTCTGATCTTACAGTCTGACCCCAGTGACCTTATAGTCTGACCTCTGAGCTTACAGTCTGACCCCAGTGACCATACAGTCTGAATCCAGTGACCCTACAGACTAGCTTCAATGACCCTACAGTCTGGCCTCCAAGTCCCCAGTCTGACCCCTCCATGACCCCACTGACTGACCCACTCCATGACCCCTCAGCCTGAGCGTTGGGACTGGTCGGGTTGGGGTTGATGGGGATGATGTGTGGAAGGTTCTGGAATGTTATGTCAGGCTCCGACAATGAGAGAGCAGCAGCTTGAACTGTGGGGCAGAGCAGGGCCGAGACTTACATTGAACATCAACTCGAATGGACTTGATGGCAGGACCTCCAACCCCATTCTCGGCTTTACAATAGTAACGTCCACCCTGGAGCCTCAGAATGCTCCTGATCTGCAGAGTCTGGTTAAAAACACTCGTCTCCTGGAATCGGTCCGAGGCACTCCCGGCCGTCTTCGTCCAGCGGACCTGCAGGGTCAAGGGGAAAACCCACATCACCGAGTGTCCCGGTCACTCCCCTCACTCCCCCTCACTCCCCCTCACTCCCGGCCGTCTTCGTCCAGCGGACCTGCAGGGTCAAGGGGAAAACCCACATCACCGAGTGTCCCGGTCACTCCCCTCACTCCCCCTCACTCCCCCTCAATACCGGTCACTCCCCTCACTCCCCCTCACTCTCCCTCACTCCCGGCCGTCTTCGTCCAGCGGACCTGCAGGGTCAAGGGGAAAACCCACATCACCGAGTGTCCCGGTCACTCCCCTCACTCCCCCTCACTCCCCTCACTGCCGGCCGTCTTCGTCCAGCGGACCTGCAGGGTCAAGGGGAAAATCCACATCACCGAGTGTCCCGGTCACTCCCCTCACTCCCCCTCACTCCCCTCACTCCCCTCACTCCCCTCACTCCCCCTCACTCCCCCACACTACCGGTCACTCCCCTCACTCCCCCTCACTCCCCCTCACCCCTCTCACTCCCCCTCACTCCCCTCACTCCCCCTCACTCCCCTCACTGCCGGCCGTCTTCGTCCAGCGGACCTGCAGGGTCAAGGGGAAAACCCACATCACCGAGTGTCCCGGTCACTCCCCTCACTCCCCCTCACTCCCCTCACTGCCGGCCGTCTTCGTCCAGCGGACCTGCAGGGTCAAGGGGAAAACCCACATCACCGAGTGTCCCGGTCACTCCCCTCACTCCCCCTCACTCCCCTCACTGCCGGCCGTCTTCGTCCAGCGGACCTGCAGGGTCAA
>NW_027600672.1:0-11605 GCF_964194155.1 Cetorhinus maximus | reverse complement strand
GGAGTGACTGGGTGGTGTTTGTCGGAGTGACTGGGGGGGTGCTTTTGTCGATGAGACTGGGTTGGGTCTGTCGAATTAACTGGGGGGGTGTTTGTGTTGGAGTGACTTGGGGGGTGTGTGTCGGAGTGACTGTGGGGGATGCGTCGGAGTGACTGGCGGGGGTGTTTTTGTCGGAGTGACTACGGGGGGTGTTTGTGTCGGAGTGACTGGGGCATGTGTGTGTCGGAGTGGCTGGGTGGGGTTTGTCGGAGTGACTGGGGGGGGGGTGTTGTGTCGGAGTGACTGGGAGGGGTGTTTTTGTCGGAGTGACTACGGGGGGTGTTTGTGTCGGAGTGACTGGGGCATGTGTGTGTCGGAGTGGCTGGGTGGGGTTTGTCAGAGTGACTGGGGGGGGTGTTGTGTCGGAGTGACTGGGAGGAGGTGTTTGTGTCGACGTGACTGGGGGGGGTGTGTTAGTCGGAGTGACTGGAGGGGGGGGTCTTTGTGTCAGAGTGACTGGGGGGGGTGTTTGTGTCGGATTGACGGGTGGGTGTTTGTGTCGAAGTGACTGGAGGGGTGTTTGTGTCGGAGTGACTGGGTGGTGTCTGTCGGAGTGAATGGCGGGGTGTTTGTGTCAGAGTGACTTCGAGAGCTGTGTGTCGGAGTGACTGGGGGGCGGTGTTTGTGTCAGAGTGACTGGGGAGGCTGTGTGTCGGAGTGACTTGGGGGGGTTTTTGTGTTGGAGTGACTGGGGGGGGGTGTGTGTCGGAGTGACTGGGGGGGCTGTGTCGGAGTGACTGAGGGGGGTGTGTCGGTGTGACTTGGAGGGGTTTTTGTGTCGGAGAGACTGGGGGGTGTGTTTGTGTCGGAGTGACTGGGGGGGGTATTTTTGTCGTAGTGACTGGGGGGTGGGTTTGTGTCGGAGTGACTGGGGGGGGTGTTTTTGTCGTAGTGACTGGGGGGTGGGGTGTCTGTCGGAGTGACTGGGGGGGGTGTTTGTGTCAGAGTGACTGGGGGGGTGTTTTTGTCGGAGTGACTGGGGGGTGGGTTTGTGTCGGAGTGACTGGGGGTTGTTTGTCGGAGTGACTGGGGGGTTGTTTTCATCGGAGAGACTGGGTGGGGTCTGTCGGATTAAAGGGGGGGATGCGTCGGAGTTACTGGGGGTGGTGTTTGTGTCGGAGTGACTTGGGGGAGTGATTTTGTCGGAGTGACTTGTGGGGATGTTTTTGTCGGAGTGACTGGGTGGGGTGTTTTTGTCAGAGTGACTGGGGGGGGTGTTTTTGTCGGAGAGACTGGGGGGAGGGGTTTTTGTCAGAGTGACTGGGGGGAGGGGTTTTTGTCGGAGAGACTGGGTGGGGTGTTTTTGTCAGAGTGACTGGGGGGGGTGTTTTTGTCGGAGTGACTGTGGTGGTGTTTGTGTCGGAGTCCCTGGGGGGGTTGTTTGTCGGATTAAGCAGCGGAGTGTTTGTGTCGGAGTTACTTAGGGGGGTGTTTGTGTCAGAGTGACTGGGGGGGATGCGTCGGAGTGACTGGGGGGGATGTTTGTGTCGGAATGACTGGGGGGGGTGTTTGTGTCGGAGTGACTTGTGGGGGTGTTTTTGTCGGAGTGACTGGGGGGGGGTGTGTGTGTCGGAGTGACTGGGGGGTGTTTGGGTCGGAGTGGCTGGGTGGGGTTTGTCGGAGTGACTGGGGGGGTGTTGTGTCGGAGTGACTGGGGGGGGTGTTTGTGTCGGCGTGACTGGGGGCGGTGTGTTAGTCGGAGTGACTGGGGGGTGTCTTTGTGTCAGAGTGAATGGGGGGGTGTTTGTGTCGGATTGACGGGGGCGTGTTTGTGTCGAAGTGACTGGAGGGGGTGTTTGTGTCGGAGTGACTGGGTGGTGTCTGTCGGAGTGAATGGGGGGGTGTTTGTGTCGGAGTGACTTCGAGGGGTGTGTGTCGGAGTGACTCGGGGGGGGGTGTTTGTGTCGGAGTGACTGGGGGGGCTGATTTTGTCAAAGAGACTGGGTGGGGTCTGTCGAATTAACTGGGGGGGTGTTTGTGTCGGAGTGACTTGGGGGGTGTGTGTCGGAGTGACTGGGGGGGATGCGTCGGAGTGAATTGTGGGGGTGTTTGTGTCGGAGTGAATGGGGTGGGTTTATTTGTCAGAGTGACTGGGGGGTGGTGTTTGTGTCGGAGTGACTGAGTGGTGTTTGTCGGAGTGACTGAAGGGGTGTTTTTGTCGGAGAGACTGGGTGGGGTCTGTCGGATTAACTGGGGGGGTGTTTGTGTCGGAGTGACTTAGGGGGTTGTGTGTCGGAGTGAATGGGGGGCGGTGTTTGTGTCAGAGTGACAAGGGGGGGCTGATTGTGTCGGAGTGACTGAGGGGGCTGTCTGTCGGAGTGACTTGGGGGGGGTTTTGTGTTGGAGTGACTGGGGGGGGTGTGTGTCGGAGTGACTGGGGGGGATGCGTCGGAGTGACTGGGGGGGATGTATTTGTCTGAGTGACTGGGGGGTGTTTGTCAGAGTGACTGTAGGGGATGTTTCTGTCGGAGAGACTGGGTGGGGTGTTTGTGTCGGAGTGACTGGGGGGGGTGTTTTTGTCGGATTAAGTGGGGGGTGTTTGTGTCGGAGTGACTTGGGGGGGTGTGTGTTGGAGTGACTGGGGGGTATGCGTCGGAGTGAATTGTGGGGGTGTTTGTGTCGGAGTGACTGGGGAGGGTGTTTGTGTCGGAGTGACTGGGGGGGGTGTTTTTGTCGGAGTGACTGGGGGGGGTGTTTTTGTCGGAGTGACTGGGGGGGTGTGTGTCGGAGTGACTAGGGGGGGTGTTTTGTCGGAATGACTGGGGGGTGTGTTTTTGTCCGAGTGACTGGGGGTTGTCTGTCGGAGTGACTGGGGGGGACGTTTGTGTCGGAGTGACTGAGGGGGGGGTGTTTTTGTCGGAGTGACTGGGGGTTGTCTGTCGGAGTGACTGGGGGGGGTGTTTGTGTCGGAGTGACTGGGGGTGGTGTTTTAGTTGGAGTGACTGGGGGGAGGTGTTTGTGTCGGAGTGACTGGGGGGTGTTTGTCGGAGTGACTGGGGGGGCTGATTTTGTCAAAGAGACTGGGTGGGGTCTGTCGAATTAACTGGGGGGGTGTTTGTGTCGGAGTGACTTGGGGGGTGTGTGTCGGAGTGACTGGGGGGGATGCGTCGGAGTGAATTGTGGGGGTGTTTGTGTCGGAGTGAATGGGGTGGGTTTATTTGTCAGAGTGACTGGGGGGTGGTGTTTGTGTCGGAGTGACTGGGGGGGGGGTGTTTGTGTCGGAGTGCCTGAGTGGTGTTTGTCGGAGTGACTGAAGGGGTGTTTTTGTCGGAGAGACTGGGTGGGGTCTGTCGGATTAACTGGGGGGGTGTTTGTGTCGGAGTGACTTAGGGGGTTGTGTGTCGGAGTGAATGGGGGGGATGCGTCGGAGTAACTGGGGGGGTGTTTGTGTCGGAGTGACTGGGGGATGCGTCGGAGTGACTTGCTGGGGTGTTTGTGTCGGAGTGACTGGGGGGGGCTGTTTGTGTCGGAGTTACTGTGGGGGGTGTTTTTGTCGGAGTGACTGGGGGGGGTGTTTGTGTCGGAGTGGCTGTGGGGGGTGTTTTTGTCGGAGTGACTGGGGGGGGCGTTTGTGTCGGAGTGGCTGTGGGGGGTGTTTTTGTCGGAGTGACTGGGGGGGGTGTTTTTGTCGGAGTGACTGGGGGTTGTCTGTCGGAGTGACTGGGGGGGAGTGTTTGTGTCGGAGTGACTGCGGGGGGTGTTTTTGTCGGAGTGACTGGGGGCGTTGTTTGTTTCGGAGTGACTGGTGGGGTCTGTGCCGGAGTGACTGAGGGGGGTGGTTTGTGTCAGAGTGACTGGGGGGTGTTTGTCGAAGTGACTGGGGGGGGGTGTTTTTGTCGGAGTGACTGGGGGGGGTATTTTTGTCGGAGTGACTGGGGTTGTGTTTGTGTCGGAGTGACTGGGGGGGGTGTGTGTCGGAATAACTGGGGGGGATGCGTCGGAGTGACTTGTGGGGGTGTTTGTGTCGGAGTTACTGGGGGGGGTGTTTGTGTCGGAATGACTGGGGGGGGTGTTTGTGTCGGAGTGATTGGGGGGTGCTGTTTGTGTCGGACTGACTGGTGGGGGTGTTTTTGTCGGAGTGACTGGGGGGTGGTGTTTCTGTCGGAGTGACTGCGGGGGGGTGTTTGTGTCGGTGGGCCTGGGGCGGGGGTTCTTGTCGGATTGACAGGGTGGGACGTTTGTATCGGAGTGACTGGGGGTTGTCTGTTGGAGTGGCTCAGTGGGGTGTTTGTGTCGGAGTGACTGGGGGGGGTGTTTGCGTCGGAGTGACTGGGGGGGTTTTGGTGTCGGAGTGACTTGGGGGGGGGGTGTTTGTGTCGGAGGGACTGGGGTGGGTGTTTTTGTCGGATTGACTGCGGGGGGGTGTTTTTGTCTGAGTGACTCGGGGGTGTGAGTGTCGGAGTGACCGGAGGGGGTGTTTGTGTCGGAGTGACTGGGGGGTGTTTGTGACGGAGTGATTGGGGGGGGTGTTTGTGTCGGAGTGACTGGGGGGGGTGTTTGTGTCGGAGTGATTGGGGGGGGTGTTTGTGTCGGAGTGACTGGGGGGAGCGTGTGTCGGAGTGAATGGGGCGGAGTGTCTGTCGGAGTGACTGGGGGGGTGTTTGTGTTGGCGTGACTAAGGGGGGTGTTTGTGTCGAAGTGACTAAGGGGGGTGTGTGTCGGAGTGACTGGGGGGGATGCGTCGGAGTGACTAGGGGGGGTGTTTATGTCGGCGTGACTGAGGGGGGTGTTTTAGTCGGAGTGACTGGGGGGGGTCTTTGTGTCGGAGTGACTGGGGAGGCTGTTTGTGTCGGAGTAACTGTGGGGGGTGTTTGGGTTGGAGAGACTGGGGGGTGTGTGTGTCGGAGTGACTGGGTGGGGTTTGTCGGAGTGACTGGGGGGGGGTGTTTTTGCCGGAGTGACTGGTGGGGAAGTTTTTTTCGGAGTGACTGGGGGGGGTGTTTTTGTCGGAGTGACTGGCTTGGGTGTTTTTGTCGGAGTGACTGGGGGGGGTGTTTGTGTCGGAGTGACTGGGGGGTGTGTGTGTCGGAGTGACTGGGTGGGGTTTGTCGGAGTGACTGGGGGGGGTGTTTGTGTCGGAGTGACTAAGGGGGAGTGTTTGTGTCAGTCTGAATGGTGGGAGTGTTTTTGTCGGTGTGACTGTAGGGGGTGTTTGTGTCGGAGTTACTGGGGGACGGGTGTTTGTGTCGGAGTGACGGTGGGGGGTGTTTTTGTCGGATTGACTGGGGGTTGTCTGTCGAAGCGACCGGGGGGTGGGGTTTGTGTCGGAGGGACTAGGGGGGGTGTTTTTGTCGGATTGACTGGGGGTTGCCTGTCGGAGTGACTGGGGGGGTGTTTTTGTCAGAGTGACTGGGGGGGGTCTTTGTGTCCTTTGTGTCGCAGTGACTGCGGGGGCTGTATTTGTCGGAGTGACTGGGGGGGTGTTTTGTCGGAGTGACTGGGGTGTGTGTTTTTGTTGGAGTGACTGGGGGGGGTGTTTTTGTCAGAGAAACTGGGGGTTGTCTGTCGAAATGACTGGGGGGGGTGTTTGTGTCGGAGTGACTGGTGGGGATGTTTTTGTCGGAGTGACTGGGGGGGGCGTTTGTGTCGGAGTGACTGGGGGGGATGTTTATGTCGGAGTGACTGGGGGGTGTGTTTGTGTCGGACTGACTTGGGGGGGTGTGTGTCGGAGTGACTGGGGGGCATGAGTCGGAGTGACTGGGGGGGATGTTTTTGTTGGAGTGACTCGGGGGTGTGTGTGTCGGAGTGACTGGGGGGAGTGTTTTGTCGGAGTGACTGGGGTGGGTGTTTTTGACGGAGTGACTGGGGGGGTGCTTTTGTCGGGGTGACTCGGGGGGGTGTTTGTGTCGGAGTGAATTGGGGGGGTGTGTGTCGGAGTGACTGGGGGGGATGCGTCGGATTGACCGGGGGTGGTGTTTTTGTCAGAGTGACTGGGGGGGGTATTTTTGTCGGAGGGACTGGGGGGGGGTTTGTGTCGGAGTGACCCGGGGGTGTGTGTGTCGGAGTGACTGGGGGGAATGTTTTGTCTGAGTGACTGGGGTGGGTGTTTTTGTCGGAGTGACTGGGGGTTGTCTGTCGGAGTGAATGGGTGGGGTGCTTGTGTCGGAGTGACCGGGGGGGTGTTTTTGTCGGAGTGACTGGGGGGGTGGTGTTTGTGTCGGAATCCCTGGGGGGTGTTTGTCGGAGTGACTGGGGGGTTGTTTTTGTCGGAGAGACTGGGTGGGGTCTGTCGGATTAACTGGGGGGGTGTGTGTCGGAGTGACCGGGGGGGGATGCGTCGGAGTGACTGGGGGGGGTGTTTGTGTCGGAGTGACTGGGGGGGGTGTTTTTGTCGGAGTGACTGGGGGGTGTTTTTGTCGGAGTGACTGGGGGGTGTGTGTGTCGGAGTGATTGGGGGGGGTGTTTGTGTCGGAGTGACTGGGGGGGGTGTTTTTGTCGGAGTGACTGGGGGGTGTTTTTGTCGGAGTGACTGGGGGGTGTGTGTGTCGGAGTGACTGGGGGGGGTGTTTGTGTCGGAGTGACTGGGGGGGGTGTTTTTGTCGGAGTGACTGGGGGGTGTTTGGGTCGGAGTGACTGGGGGGTGTGTGTGTCGGAGTGATTGGGGGGGGTGTTTGTGTCAGACTGACTGGTGGGGGTGTTTTTGTCGGAGTGACTGTGTTGGGTGCTTGTGTCGGAGTAACTGGGGGGGGTGTTTGTGTCGGAGTGATTGGGGGGGTGTTTGTGTCGGAGTGATTGGGTGGGGTGTTTGTGTCGGAGGGACTGGGGCGGGAGTTTTTGTCGGATTGACTGGGGGGGTGTGTTTTTGTCGGATTGAGTGGGGGGGTGTCTGTCGGAGGGACTGGGGGGGGGGTTTGTGTCAGAGTGACCCGGGGGTGTGTGTGTCGGAGTGACTGGGGGTAATGTTTTGTCTGAGTGACTGGGGTGGGTGTTTTTGTCGGAGTGACTGGGGGTTGTCTGTCGGAGTGAATGGGTGGGGTGTTTGTGTCGGAGTGACTGGGGGGGGTGTGTCTCGGAGTGACTGGGGTGGGGGTGTTTGTGTCGGAGTGACTGGTGGGGTGTATGTCGGAGTGACTGGGGGGGGTGTTTGTGTCGGAGTGACTGGGGGGGGTGTTTTTGTCGGAGTGACTGGGGGGGCTGTTTTTGTCAGAGTGACTGGGGGGCGTGTTTTTGTCGGAGTGACTGGGGGGGGTGTTTGTGTCGGAGTAACTGGGGGGCTGTTTGTGTCGGAGTTACTACGGGGGGTGTTTGTGTCGGAGTGACAGGGGGGGCGTGTTTTTGTCGAAGTTACTGGGGGGGGGGGTGTTTGTGTCGGAGTGACTTAGGGGGGTGTGTGTCGGAGTGACCGGGGGGGATGCGTCGGAGTGACTGGGAGGGGGTGTTTGTGTCGGCGTGACTTGGGGGGGTGTTTTTGTCGGAGTGACTGGGGGGGGTGTTTGTGTCAGAGTGACTGGGGGGGGGTGTTTGGGTCGGAGTGACTGGGGGGTGTGTGTGTCGGACTGACTGGGGGGGGTGTTTGTGTCGGAGTGACTGGTGGGGGTGTATTTGTCGGAGTGACTGGGGGGGCTGTTTGTGTCGGAGGGACTGGGGCGGGAGTTTTTGTCGGATTGACTGGGGGGGTGTGTTTTTGTCGGATTGACTGGGGGGGTGTCTGTCGGAGTGACTGGGGGGGCTATTTTTGTCGGAGGGACTGGGGGGGTGGTTTGTGTCAGAGAGACTGGGGGGTGTTTGTCGGAGTGACTGGGTGGGGGGGGTGTTTATGTCGGAGAGACTAGGGGGGTGTTTCTGTCGGAGTGACTTGGGGTGGTGTGTGTCGGAGTGACTGGGGGGAAGCGTCGGAGTGAATTGTGGGGGTGTTTGTGTTGGAGTGACTGGGGAGGGTGTTTGTGTCGGAGTGACTGGGGGGGGTGTTTTTGTCGGAGTGACTGGGGGGGGTGTTTTTGTCGGAGTGACTGTGGGGGGGTGTTTTTGTCGAAGTGACTGGGGGAGGGTGTTTGTGTCGGAGTGACTTAGGGGGGTGTGTGTTGGAGTGACCGGGGGTGTGTGTGTCGGAGTGACTGGGGGTAATGTTTTGTCTGAGTGACTGGGGTGGGTGTTTGTGTCGGAGTGACTGGGGGGGGTGTGTCTCGGAGTGACTGGGGTGGGGGTGTTTGTGTCGGAGTGACTGGGGGGGCTGTTTTTGTCGGAGTGACTGGGGGGAAGCGTCGGAGTGAATTGTGGGGGTGTTTGTGTTGGAGTGACTGGGGAGGGTGTTTGTGTCGGAGTGACTGGGGGGGGTGTTTTTGTCGGAGTGACTGGGAGGGGTGTTTTTGTCGGAGTGACTGTGGGGGGGTGTTTTTGTCGAAGTGACTGGGGGGGGCTGTTTGTGTCGGAGTGACTTAGGGGGGTGTGTGTTGGAGTGACCGGGGGGTGTGTGTGTCGGAGTGACTGGGGGTAATGTTTTGTCTGAGTGACTGGGGTGGGTGTTTGTGTCGGAGTGACTGGGGGGGGTGTGTCTCGGAGTGACTGGGGTGGGGGTGTTTGTGTCGGAGTGACTGGGGGGGCTGTTTTTGTCGGAGTGACTGGGGGGCGTGTTTTTGTCAGAGTGACTGGGGGTTGTCTGTCGGAGTGACGGGGGGGGTGCTTGTGTCGGCGTGACTGGGGGGGGTGTTTTAGTCGGAGTGACTGAGGGGGGTGATTGTGTCAGAGTGACTGGGGGCAGTGTTTGTGTCGGATTGTCAAGGGGAGGTGTTTGTGTCGAAGTGACTGGGGGAGGGTTTGTGTCGGAGTTACTTCGGGGGGTGTTTGTGTCGGAGTGAATGGGTGGGGTGTTTGTGTCGGAGTGACGGGGGGGTTGTTTGTGTCAGAGTGACTGAGGGGGGTGATTGTGTCGGAGTGACTGGGGGGGTTGTGCGTCGGAGTGACTGGGGGGCGTGTTTTTGTCGGAGTGACTGGGGGGGGTGATTGTGTCAGAGTGACTGGGGGTGGTGTTTGTGTCGGAGTAACTGGGGGGCTGTTTGTGTCGGAGTTACTTCGGGGGGTGTTTGTGTCGGAGTGAATGGGTGGGGTGTTTGTGTCGGAGTGACGGGGGGGGGATGTTTGTGTCAGAGTGATGAGGGGGGTGATTGTGCCGGAGTGACTGGGGCGGTTGTGTGTCGGAGTGACTTGGGGGAGTGATTGTGTCGGAGTGACAGGGGGGGCGTGTTTTTGTCGAAGTGACTGGGGGGGGGGGGTGTTTGTGTCGGAGTGACTTAGGGGGGTGTGTGTCGGAGTGACCGGGGGGGATGCGTCGGAGTGACTGGGAGGGGGTGTTTGTGTCGGAGTGACTGGGGGGGGTGTTTGTGTCAGAGTGACTGGGGGGGGGTGTTTGTGTCGGCGTGACTTGGGGGGGTGTTTTTGTCGGAGTGACTGGGGGGGGTGTTTGTGTCAGAGTGACTGGGGGGGGGTGTTTGGGTCGGAGTGACTGGGGGGTGTGTGTGTCGGACTGACTGGGGGGGGTGTTTGTGTCGGAGTGACTGGGGGGGGTGTTTGTGTCGGAGTGATTGGGTGGGGTGTTTGTGTCGGAGTGTGGGGGTGTATTTTGTCGGAGTGACTGGGGGGGGGCCTGTTTGTGTCGGAGGGGACTAGGGGCGTTTTTGTCGGATTGACTGGGGGGGCTATTTTTGTCGGAGGGACTGGGGGGGTGTTTATGTCGGAGAGACTAGGGGGTGTTTCTGTCGGAGTGACTTGGGGGGGTGTTTTTGTCGGAGTGACTGGGGGGGGTGTTTTTGTCGGAGTGACTGTGGGCGGGTGTTTTTGTCGAAGTGACTGGGGGGGGTGTTTGTGTCGGAGTGACTTAGGGGGGTGTGTGTCGGAGTGACCGGGGGGTGTGTGTGTCGGAGTGACTGGGGGGGGTGTTTGTGTCGGAGTGACTGGGGGGGCTGTTTTTGTCGGAGTGACTGGGGGGCGTGTTTTTGTCAGAGTGATTGGGGGTTGTCTGTCGGAGTGACTGGGGGGGGTGCTTGTGTCGGTGTGACTGGGGGGGGTGTTTTAGTCGGAGTGACTGAGGGGGGTGATTGTGTCAGAGTGACTGGGGGCAGTGTTTGTGTCGGATTGTCAAGGGGGGGTGTTTGTGTCGAAGTGACTGGGGGAGGGTTTGTGTCGGAGTGACTAAGGGGCTGTTTGTGTCGGAGTTACTTCGGGGGGTGTTTGTGTCGGAGTGAATGGGTGGGGTGTTTGTGTCGGAGTGACGGGGGGGTTGTTTGTGTCAGAGTGACTGAGGGGGGTGATTGTGTCGGAGTGACTGGGGGGGTTGTGCGTCGGAGTGACTTGGGGGGGTGATTGTGTCGGAGTGAATGGGTGGGGTGTTTGTGTCGGAGTGACGGGGGGGCGTGTTTTTGTCAAAGTGACTGGGGGGGGGGGGTGTTTGTGTCGGAGTGCCTGGGGGGTGTTAGTCGGAATGACTTGGGGGGTGTTTGTGTCGGAGTGACCGGGGGGGATGCGTCGGAGTGACTGGGGGGGGGTGTTTGTGTCGGAGTGACTGGGGGGGGTGTTTTGACCGGGTGACTGGGGGGGTGCTTTTGTCGGGGTGACTGGGAGGGGTGTTTGTGTCGGAGTGACTGGGGGGGGCTGTTTGTGTCGGAGTGACTGGGGGGGTGTTTGTGTCGGAGTGACTGGGGGGGGTGTTTGTGTCGGAGTGACTGGGGGGGGCTGTTTGTGTCGGAGTGACTGGGGGGGGTGTTTCTTTCGGAGTGACTGGGGGGGGTGTTTGTGTCGAAGTGACTGGGGGGCGTGTGTCGCACTGACTGGGCCGTGTGTGTCGAAGTGACTGGGGGGGTGTTTGTGTCGGAGTGACTGGGGGGGGTGTTTTTCTCGGAGTGACTGGGGGGTGTGTTTTTGTCGGAGTGACTGGGTGGGGGGGTTTTGTCGGAGTGATTTGGAGGGGGTGTATGTGTCGGAGAGACTGGGGGGTTTTTGTATCGGAATGACTGGGGGGGGTGTTTTTGTCGAAGTGACTGTGGGGGGTGTTTGTGTCGGAGTAACTGGGGGGGGTTTTTGTGTCGGAGTGACTGGGGGGGGTGTTTTTGTCGGAGTGACCGGGGGGGGGGTGATTGTCGGAGTGACTGGGGGGGGTGTTTGTGTCGGAGTGACTGGGGGGTGTTTGTCGGAGTGACTTGTGGGGGTTTTTGTGTCGGAGTGACTGGGGGGGTGTTTTTGTCGCAGTGACTGGGGGGGGGGTGTTTTTTTCGGAGTGACTGGGGGCTTGTCTGTCGGAGTGACTGGGGTGGGTGTTTTAGTCGGAGTGACTGAGGGGGGGTGATTGTGTCAGAGTGACTGGGGGTGGTGTTTGTGTCGGAGTGACTGAGGGGGGTGATTGTGTCAGAGTGACTGGGGGGGTGTTTTTGTCGAAGTGACTGGGGGGGGTGTTTTTGTCGAAGTGACTGGGGGGGGTGTTTGTGTCGGAGTGACTGGGGGGGTCTTTTTGCCGAAGTGACTGGAGGGGGGTGTTTGTGCCGGAGTGACTGGGGGGGGCTGTTTGGGTCGGAGTGATTGGGGGGGGGTGTTTGGGTCGGAGTGATTGGGGGGGGGTGTTTGTGTCGGAGTGATTGGG
>NW_027600671.1:0-11607 GCF_964194155.1 Cetorhinus maximus | reverse complement strand
GACAAAGAGTGCACATCAGAGCCAAACGGAGCCAAACAGAGCCTGGAAGAACGACACAGAGCAAAACAAGGCAAAACGGAGCAGAACAGAGCCAGACAGAGCAAAACAGAGCCAAACAGAGCGATACAATGCCAAGCAGAGCAAATCAGAGCCAAACAGTGCCAAATCGAGCAAAACAATGCTAATCAGAGCAGAACACAGCCAAACGGAGCCATAGAGAGAAAAATAGAGCCAAACAGAGCCCAACAGAGGCATGCAGAGCCAAACAGAGCAGAACAGGGCCAAACAGAGCAAAACAGAGCTAGACAGAAGCCAACATGAGCCAAACAGAGGGCTACAGAGCCAAACAAAGCAAAACAGAGCCAAACAGAGGCAATGAGTGCCAAACAGAGCATGGCGCAGCCAAACTGTGCTGAACGGAGCCAAACGAAGCCCAATGAAGCCCAACGGAGCCAAACAGATCGACACACTGCGAAACAGAGCGAAACAGAGCCAAATAGAGCCAGACAGAGCAAAACAAGGCCAAACAGAGCAAAGTAGAGCTAAACAGAGCCACGCAGAGCGAAACAGAGCACAACAGAGCAAAACAGAGGCAAACAGAGTCCAACAGTGACTGCCAGAGCAAAACAGAGCCACACAGAGAAAAACAGAGCCAAACAAGCAAAACGGAGCCGAATAGAGACAAACAGAGGTAAACCTAGCAATACAGAGCCAGTTAGAGCAAAACAGAGGCAAAGCGAGCTAAACAAAGTAAAACAGAGCCTTGCAGTGTCAATGCGTGCCAAAAAGAGCCAAAAAGAGACAAACTGAGCCAAACAGAGCCAAACAGCGCAAAAGAGAGCCTGGCAAAGCCAAGCAGAGCAAAACATAGCCAAACAGTGCTTAACCGAGCCAAACAAAGCCCGCCAAAGCCAACACAGCGTGACAGAGCGAATCAAAGCCAAACAGAGCAAAACAAAGCCAAACAGAGCAAAACAGAGCAAAACAGAGCAAATCAGAGCCAAAAAGAGCCTGGAAGAGCCACACTGAGAAAAACAGGGAAAACGGAGAAGAGCAAAGCCAAGGAAAGCCCAACAGACACAAGCACAGCAAAACAGAGCACAACGAAGCCAAAACGAGCAAAACAGAGCCAAAGACAGCAAAACAGAGCAAAACAGAGCCTGTAAGAGCCAACCAGAGCCAAACAGAGCAGAACAGAGCCAAACAGAGCTGAGCATAGCGAAACAGAACCAAAGTGAGCCAAACAGAGCAAAGCAGTGCCAAACAGAGCCAAACAGAGCAAAATATAGCCTAAAAGAGCCAAAAGAAGCCGAACAGAGCAAAACAGAGCTGAGCATAGCGAAACAGAACCAAAGTGAGCCAAACAGAGCAAAGCAGAGCCAAACAGGGCCAAAAAGAGCAAAATATAGCCTAAAAGAGCCAAAAGGAGCCGAACAGAGCAAAACAGAGCCATAACGAGCTAAACACAGTAAAACAGAGCCTGGCAGTGCTGAGGAGAGCCAAATAGAGACAAGCAGAGCAAATCAGAGTCAAACAGAGCCTGGAAGAGAAACACTGAGCAAAACGGAGCAGAGCAGAGCCAAACAAAGCCCAACATAGCCCAACACATACAAACAGAGCCAAACCGAGCCAAGGAGAGCAAATCATAGCCAAACAGACCAAACAGAGCCTGGAAGAGCCACACTGAGCAAAACGGAGCAGAGCAGAGCCAATCAAAGCCCAACAGAGCCAAACACAGCCAAACAGAGCACAAGAAAGCCAAAAAATGCAAAACTGCGCAAAACAGAGCCAAGCAGGGCAGAACAGAGCTGCGTAGATCCAAACATAGCCAAACAGAGCCAAACCGAGCCAAAGAGAGCCAAACAGAGCGGGACAGAGCCTGGCAAAGCCAAACCGAGCAAAACAATGACAATCAGAGCATAACAGAGCCAAACGGATCCATAGAGAGCAAAACAGAGCCAGACAGAGGGCAACAGAGCCAAACAAAGCAAAGCAGAGCCAAACAGAGCCAATGGGTGCCAAACAGAGCATGGCACAGCCAACCTGTGCTGAACAGACCCAAACAAAGCCCAACGGAGCCAAACAGATCCAAACAGGGTGGAACAGAGCGACACAGAGCCAAGTAGACCCAGACAGAGCAAATCAAGGTCAAACAGAGCAAAACAGAGCCATGCAGAGCAGAACAGGGCCAAACAGAGCAAAACAGAGCCACACAGAGCCAAAAAAAGCAAGACAGAGCAAAACAGAGCAAAGCATAGCCAAACAGAGCCAAACAGAGCCTGGAAGAGCCACACTGAGCAAAAAGGAGCTAAACGGAGCAGAGCAGAGCCAAAGAAAGCCCAACAGAGCCCAACACAGCAAAACAGAGCACAACAAAGCCAAACGGAGCAAAACAGAGCCAAAGACAGCAGAACAGAGCGAAACAGAGCAGAACAGAAACACACAGAGCAAAGCAGAGACTGGCAGAGCCTCGCTGAGCAAAACAGAGCAAAACGGAGCAGAACAGATCCAAACAGAGACAAACAGAGCAAAACAGAGCCTGCCAGAGCCAAACAGAGCAGAACAGAGCCAAACAGAACTAAGCATAGCGAAACAGAACCAAAGAGAGTCAAACAGAGCAAAGCAGAGCCAAACAGAGCATAACAATGGCTGGCAGAGCCAAACAGAGCAAAACAGTGCCAAACAAAGCCAAACAGGGCAGAACAGAGCCGAACAGAGCTAAGCAAAACAAAACAGAACCAAACGGATCCAATCAGAGCCAAACCGAGCAAAACATAGCCTTACAGAGCCAAAAGGAGCCGTGCAGAGCAAAACAGAGCCAAAGCGATCTAAACACAGTAAAACAGAGCCTGGCAGTGCCAAACAGAGCCATAAAGAGCCAAACCCAGCCAAAGAGAGCCAAACAGAGCGAAACGGAGCCTGGCAACGCCAAGCAGAGCAAAACAGATCCATACAGTACTGAACAGAGCCAATCTACGCCCGACAAAGCCAAACACAGCCTGACAGAGCGAAACAAAGCCAAACAGAGCAAAACAGAGCCAAACAGAGCAAAGCAGAGCCAAACAGATCCAAACAGAGCCAGACAGAGCCAAAGAGTGCTCATCAGAGCCAAACGGAGCCAAAAAGAGCCTGGAAGAACCACACTGAGCAAAAGAGGGCAAAACGGAGCAGAACAGAGCCAGACAGAGCAAAACAGAGCCAAACAGAGTGAAACAATGCCAAGCAGAGCAGATCAAAGCCAAACAGTGCCAAATCGAGCAAAAGAATGCTAATCAGAGCAGAACAGAGCCAAACGGAGTCATAGAGTGCAAAACAGAGCCAAACAGAGCCCAACAGAGGCATGCAGAGCCAAACAGAGCAGAACAGGGCCAAATAGAGCAAAACAGAGCTAGACAGAAGCCAACATGAGTCAAACAGAGGGCTACAGATCCAAACAAAGCAAAACGGAGCCAAACAGAGGCAATGAGTACCAAACAGAGCATGGCGCAGCCAAGCTGTGCTGAACAGAGCCAAACGAAGCCCAACGAAACCCAACGGAGCCAAACACATCGAAACACTGCGAAACAGAGCGAAACAGAGCCAAATAGAGCCGGACAGAGCAAAACAAGGCCAAACAGAGCAAAGTAGAGCCAAACAGAGCCACGCAGAGCTAAACAGAGCACAACAGAGCAAAACAGAGGCAAACAGAGTGCAACAGAGACTGACAGAGCAAAACAGAGCCACACTGAGAAAAACAGAGCCAAACAGAGCAAAACGGAGCCGAATAGAGACAAACAGAGGTAAACCGAGCAATACAGAGCCAGTTAGAGCAAAAACAGAGGCAAAGCGAGCTAAACAAAGTAAAACAGAGCCTTGCAGTGTCAATGCGTGCCAAAAAGAGCCAAAAAGAGACAAACTGAGCCAAACAGAGCCAAACAGCGCAAAAGAGAGCCTGGCAAAGCCAAGCAGAGCAAAACATAGCCAAACAGTGCTGAACCGAGCCAAACAAAGCCCGCCAAAGCCAACACAGCGAGACAGAGCGAATCAAAGCCAAACAGAGCAAAACAAAGCCAAACAGAGCAAAACAGAGCAAAACAGAGCAAATCAGAGCCAAGCAGAGCCTGGAAGAGCCACACTAAGCAAAACAGAGCAAAACGGAGCAGAGCAGAGCCAAAGAAAGCCCAACAGAGCCAAGCACAGCAAAACAGAGCACAACAAAGCCAAAACGAGCAAAGCAGAGCCAAAGACAGCAAAACAGAGCAAAACAGAGCCTGCCAGACCCAACCAGAGCCAAACAGAGCAGAACAGAACTGAGCATAGCGAAACAGAACCAAAGTGAGCCAAACAGTGCAAAGCAGAGCCAAACAGAGCCAAACAGAGCAAAATATAGCCTAAAAGAACCAAAAGGAGCCGAACAGAGCATAACAGAGCCAAAACGAGCTAAACACAGTAAAACAGAGCCTGGCAATGCTGAGGAGAGCCAGATAGAGACAAGCAGAGCAAATCAGAGCCAAACAGAGCCTGGAAGAGAAACACTGAGCCAAACGGAGCAGAGAAGAGCCAAACAAAGCCCAACATAGCCCAACACATACAAACAGAGCCAAACCGAGCCAAGGAGAGCAAACCACAGCGAAACAGACCAAACAGAGCCTGGAAGAGCCACACTGAGCAAAACGGAGCAGAGCAGAGCCAATCAAAGCCCAACAGAGCCAAACACAGCCAAACAGAGCACAAGAAAGCCAAAAAAATGCAAAACTGCGCAAAACAGAGCCAAGCAGGGCAGAACAGAGCTGCGTAGATCCAAACATAGCCAAACAGAGCCAAACCGAGCCAAAGAGAGCCAAACAGAGCGGGACAGAGCCTGGCAAAGCCAAACCGAGCAAAACAATGACAATCAGAGCATAACAGGGCCAAACGGATCCATAGAGAGCAAAACAGAGCCAGACAGAGGGCAACAGAGCCAAACAAAGCAAAGCAGAGCCAAACAGAGCCAATGAGTGCCAAACAGAGCATGGCACAGCCAACCTATGCTGAACAGACCCAAACAAAGCCCAACGGAGCCAAACAGATCCAAACAGGGTGGAGCAGAGCGACGCAGAGCGAAATAGAGCCAGACAGAGCAAACCAAGGCCAAACAGAGCAAAACAGAGCCATGCAGAGCAAAACAGGGCCAAACAGAGCAAAACAGAGCCACACAGAGCCAAAAAAAGCAAGACAGAGCAAAACAGAGCAAAGCATAGCCAAACAGAGCCAAACAGAGCCTGGAAGAGCCACACTGAGCAAAAAGGAGCTAAACGGAGCAGAGCAGAGCCAAAGAAAGCCCAACAGAGCCCAACACAGCAAAACAGAGCACAACAAAGCCAAACGGAGCAAAACAGAGCCAATGACAGCAGAACAGAGCGAAACAGAGCAGAACAGAAACACACAGAGCAAAGCAGAGACTGGCAGAGCCTCGCTGAGCAAAACAGAGCAAAACGGAGCAGAACAGATCCAAACAGAGACAAACAGAGCAAAACAGAGCCTGCCAGAGCCAAACAGAGCAGAACAGAGCCAAACAGAACTAAGCATAGCGAAACAGAACCAAAGAGAGTCAAACAGAGCAAAGCAGAGCCAAACAGAGCATAACAATGGCTGGCAGAGCCAAACAGAGCAAAACAGTGCCAAACAAAGCCAAACAGGGCAGAACAGAGCCGAACAGAGCTAAGCAAAACAAAACAGAACCAAACGGATCCAATCAGAGCCAAACCGAGCAAAACATAGCCTTACAGAGCCAAAAGGAGCCGTGCAGAGCAAAACAGAGCCAAAGCGATCTAAACACAGTAAAACAGAGCCTGGCAGTGCCAAACAGAGCCATAAAGAGCCAAACCCAGCCAAAGAGAGCCAAACAGAGCGAAACGGAGCCTGGCAACGCCAAGCAGAGCAAAACAGATCCATACAGTACTGAACAGAGCCAATCTACGCCCGACAAAGCCAAACACAGCCTGACAGAGCGAAACAAAGCCAAACAGAGCAAAACAGAGCCAAACAGAGCAAAGCAGAGCCAAACAGATCCAAACAGAGCCAGACAGAGCCAAAGAGTGCTCATCAGAGCCAAACGGAGCCAAAAAGAGCCTGGAAGAACCACACTGAGCAAAAGAGGGCAAAACGGAGCAGAACAGAGCCAGACAGAGCAAAACAGAGCCAAACAGAGCGAAACAATGCCAAGCAGAGCAGATCAAAGCCAAACAGTGCCAAATCGAGCAAAAGAATGCTAATCAGAGCAGAACAGAGCCAAACGGAGTCATAGAGTGCAAAACAGAGCCAAACAGAGCCCAACAGAGGCATGCAGAGCCAAACAGAGCAGAACAGGGCCAAATAGAGCAAAACAGAGCTAGACAGAAGCCAACATGAGTCAAACAGAGGGCTACAGATCCAAACAAAGCAAAACGGAGCCAAACAGAGGCAATGAGTACCAAACAGAGCATGGCGCAGCCAAGCTGTGCTGAACAGAGCCAAACGAAGCCCAACGAAACCCAACGGAGCCAAACACATCGAAACACTGCGAAACAGAGCGAAACAGAGCCAAATAGAGCCGGACAGAGCAAAACAAGGCCAAACAGAGCAAAGTAGAGCCAAACAGAGCCACGCAGAGCTAAACAGAGCACAACAGAGCAAAACAGAGGCAAACAGAGTGCAACAGAGACTGACAGAGCAAAACAGAGCCACACTGAGAAAAACAGAGCCAAACAGAGCAAAACGGAGCCGAATAGAGACAAACAGAGGTAAACCGAGCAATACAGAGCCAGTTAGAGCAAAAACAGAGGCAAAGCGAGCTAAACAAAGTAAAACAGAGCCTTGCAGTGTCAATGCGTGCCAAAAAGAGCCAAAAAGTGACAAACTGAGCCAAACAGAGCCAAACAGCGCAAAAGAGAGCCTGGCAAAGCCAAGCAGAGCAAAACATAGCCAAACAGTGCTGAACCGAGCCAAACAAAGCCCGCCAAAGCCAACACAGCGAGACAGAGCGAATCAAAGCCAAACAGAGCAAAACAAAGCCAAACAGAGCAAAACAGAGCAAAACAGAGCAAATCAGAGCCAAGCAGAGCCTGGAAGAGCCACACTAAGCAAAACAGAGCAAAACGGAGCAGAGCAGAGCCAAAGAAAGCCCAACAGAGCCAAGCACAGCAAAACAGAGCACAACAAAGCCAAAACGAGCAAAACAGAGCCAAAGACAGCAAAACAGAGCCTGCCAGACCCAACCAGAGCCAAACAGAGCAGAACAGAACTGAGCATAGCGAAACAGAACCAAAGTGAGCCAAACAGTGCAAAGCAGAGCCAAACAGAGCAAAATATAGCCTAAAAGAACCAAAAGGAGCCGAACAGAGCAAAACAGAGCCAAAACAAGCTAAACACAGTAAAACAGAGCCTGGCAATGCTGAGGAGAGCCAGATAGAGACAAGCAGAGCAAATCAGAGCCAAACAGAGCCTGGAAGAGAAACACTGAGCCAAACGGAGCAGAGAAGAGCCAAACAAAGCCCAACATAGCCCAACACATACAAACAGAGCCAAACCGAGCCAAGGAGAGCAAACCACAGCGAAACAGACCAAACAGAGCCTGGAAGAGCCACACTGAGCAAAACGGAGCAGAGCAGAGCCAATCAAAGCCCAACAGAGCCAAACACAGCCAAACAGAGCACAAGAAAGCCAAAAAATGCAAAACTGCGCAAAACAGAGCCAAGCAGGGCAGAACAGAGCTGAGTAGATCCAAACATAGCCAAACAGAGCCAAACCGAGCCAAAGAGAGCCAAACAGAGCGGGACAGAGCCTGGCAAAGCCAAACCGAGCAAAACAATGACAATCAGAGCATAACAGAGCCAAACGGATCCATAGAGAGCAAAACAGAGCCAGACAGAGGGCAACAGAGCCAAACAAAGCAAAGCAGAGCCAAACAGAGCCAATGGGTGCCAAACAGAGCATGGCACAGCCAACCTATGCTGAACAGACCCAAACAAAGCCCAACGGAGCCAAACAGATCCAAACAGGGTGGAGCAGAGCGACGCAGAGCGAAATAGAGCCAGACAGAGCAAACCAAGGCCAAACAGAGCAAAACAGAGCCATGCAGAGCAAAACAGGGCCAAACAGAGCAAAACAGAGCCACACAGAGCCAAAAAAAGCAAGACAGAGCAAAACAGAGCAAAGCATAGCCAAACAGAGCCAAACAGAGCCTGGAAGAGCCACACTGAGCAAAAAGGAGCTAAACGGAGCAGAGCAGAGCCAAAGAAAGCCCAACAGAGCCCAACACAGCAAAACAGAGCACAACAAAGCCAAACGGAGCAAAACAGAGCCAATGACAGCAGAACAGAGCGAAACAGAGCAGAACAGAAACACACAGAGCAAAGCAGAGACTGGCAGAGCCTCGCTGAGCAAAACAGAGCAAAACGGAGCAGAACAGATCCAAACAGAGACAAACAGAGCAAAACAGAGCCTGCCAGAGCCAAACAGAGCAGAACAGAGCCAAACAGAACTAAGCATAGCGAAACAGAACCAAAGAGAGTCAAACAGAGCAAAGCAGAGCCAAACAGAGCATAACAATGGCTGGCAGAGCCAAACAGAGCAAAACAGTGCCAAACAAAGCCAAACAGGGCAGAACAGAGCCGAACAGAGCTAAGCAAAACAAAACAGAACCAAACGGATCCAATCAGAGCCAAACCGAGCAAAACATAGCCTTACAGAGCCAAAAGGAGCCGTGCAGAGCAAAACAGAGCCAAAGCGATCTAAACACAGTAAAACAGAGCCTGGCAGTGCCAAACAGAGCCATAAAGAGCCAAACCCAGCCAAAGAGAGCCAAACAGAGCGAAACGGAGCCTGGCAACGCCAAGCAGAGCAAAACAGATCCATACAGTACTGAACAGAGCCAATCTACGCCCGACAAAGCCAAACACAGCCTGACAGAGCGAAACAAAGCCAAACAGAGCAAAACAGAGCCAAACAGAGCAAAGCAGAGCCAAACAGATCCAAACAGAGCCAGACAGAGCCAAAGAGTGCTCATCAGAGCCAAACGGAGCCAAAAAGAGCCTGGAAGAACCACACTGAGCAAAAGAGGGCAAAACGGAGCAGAACAGAGCCAGACAGAGCAAAACAGAGCCAAACAGAGCGAAACAATGCCAAGCAGAGCAGATCAAAGCCAAACAGTGCCAAATCGAGCAAAAGAATGCTAATCAGAGCAGAACAGAGCCAAACGGAGTCATAGAGTGCAAAACAGAGCCAAACAGAGCCCAACAGAGGCATGCAGAGCCAAACAGAGCAGAACAGGGCCAAATAGAGCAAAACAGAGCTAGACAGAAGCCAACATGAGTCAAACAGAGGGCTACAGATCCAAACAAAGCAAAACGGAGCCAAACAGAGGCAATGAGTACCAAACAGAGCATGGCGCAGCCAAGCTGTGCTGAACAGAGCCAAACGAAGCCCAACGAAACCCAACGGAGCCAAACACATCGAAACACTGCGAAACAGAGCGAAACAGAGCCAAATAGAGCCGGACAGAGCAAAACAAGGCCAAACAGAGCAAAGTAGAGCCAAACAGAGCCACGCAGAGCTAAACAGAGCACAACAGAGCAAAACAGAGGCAAACAGAGTGCAACAGAGACTGACAGAGCAAAACAGAGCCACACTGAGAAAAACAGAGCCAAACAGAGCAAAACGGAGCCGAATAGAGACAAACAGAGGTAAACCGAGCAATACAGAGCCAGTTAGAGCAAAAACAGAGGCAAAGCGAGCTAAACAAAGTAAAACAGAGCCTTGCAGTGTCAATGCGTGCCAAAAAGAGCCAAAAAGTGACAAACTGAGCCAAACAGAGCCAAACAGCGCAAAAGAGAGCCTGGCAAAGCCAAGCAGAGCAAAACATAGCCAAACAGTGCTGAACCGAGCCAAACAAAGCCCGCCAAAGCCAACACAGCGAGACAGAGCGAATCAAAGCCAAACAGAGCAAAACAAAGCCAAACAGAGCAAAACAGAGCAAAACAGAGCAAATCAGAGCCAAGCAGAGCCTGGAAGAGCCACACTAAGCAAAACAGAGCAAAACGGAGCAGAGCAGAGCCAAAGAAAGCCCAACAGAGCCAAGCACAGCAAAACAGAGCACAACAAAGCCAAAACGAGCCAAAGACAGCAAAACAGAGCAAAACAGAGCCTGCCAGACCCAACCAGAGCCAAACAGAGCAGAACAGAACTGAGCATAGCGAAACAGAACCAAAGTGAGCCAAACAGTGCAAAGCAGAGCCAAACAGAGCAAAATATAGCCTAAAAGAACCAAAAGGAGCCGAACAGAGCAAAACAGAACCAAAACGAGCTAAACACAGTAAAACAGAGCCTGGCAATGCTGAGGAGAGCCAGATAGAGACAAGCAGAGCAAATCAGAGCCAAACAGAGCCTGGAAGAGAAACACTGAGCCAAACGGAGCAGAGAAGAGCCAAACAAAGCCCAACATAGCCCAACACATACAAACAGAGCCAAACCGAGCCAAGGAGAGCAAACCACAGCGAAACAGACCAAACAGAGCCTGGAAGAGCCACACTGAGCAAAACGGAGCAGAGCAGAGCCAATCAAAGCCCAACAGAGCCAAACACAGCCAAACAGAGCACAAGAAAGCCAAAAAATGCAAAACTGCGCAAAACAGAGCCAAGCAGGGCAGAACAGAGCTGAGTAGATCCAAACATAGCCAAACAGAGCCAAACCGAGCCAAAGAGAGCCAAACAGAGCGGGACAGAGCCTGGCAAAGCCAAACCGAGCAAAACAATGACAATCAGAGCATAACAGAGCCAAACGGATCCATAGAGAGCAAAACAGAGCCAGACAGAGGGCAACAGAGCCAAACAAAGCAAAGCAGAGCCAAACAGAGCCAATGAGTGCCAAACAGAGCATGGCACAGCCAACCTATGCTGAACAGACCCAAACAAAGCCCAACGGAGCCAAACAGATCCAAACAGGGTGGAGCAGAGCGACGCAGAGCGAAATAGAGCCAGACAGAGCAAACCAAGGCCAAACAGAGCAAAACAGAGCCATGCAGAGCAAAACAGGGCCAAACAGAGCAAAACAGAGCCACACAGAGCCAAAAAAAGCAAGACAGAGCAAAACAGAGCAAAGCATAGCCAAACAGAGCCAAACAGAGCCTGGAAGAGCCACACTGAGCAAAAAGGAGCTAAACGGAGCAGAGCAGAGCCAAAGAAAGCCCAACAGAGCCCAACACAGCAAAACAGAGCACAACAAAGCCAAACGGAGCAAAACAGAGCCAAAGACAGCAGAACAGAGCGAAACAGAGCAGAACAGAAACACACAGAGCAAAGCAGAGACTGGCAGAGCCTCGCTGAGCAAAACAGAGCAAAACGGAGCAGAACAGATCCAAACAGAGACAAACAGAGCAAAACAGAGCCTGCCAGAGCCAAACAGAGCAGAACAGAGCCAAACAGAACTAAGCATAGCGAAACAGAACCAAAGAGAGTCAAACAGAGCAAAGCAGAGCCAAACAGAGCAAAATAATGGCTGGCAGAGCCAAAAAGAGCAAAACAGTGCCAAACAAAGTCAAACAGGGCAGAACAGAGCCGAACAGAGCTAAGCAAAACAAAACAGAACCAAACGGATCCAATCAGAGCCAAACCG
>NW_027600670.1:7500-11657 GCF_964194155.1 Cetorhinus maximus | reverse complement strand
TGCAGTCTCTCTCTCACTCTCTCTCTCTCCTGAACCTGCAGTCTCTCTCTCTCTCTCCCTGACCCTGCAGTCTCTCTCTCTCTCTCTCTCTCTCCCTGACCCTGCAGTCTCTCTCTCTCTCTCTCCCTGACCCTGCAGTCTCTCTCTCTCACTCTCTCTCTCTCCTAACCCTGCAGTCTCTCTCTCTCTCTCTCCCTGACCCTGCAGTCTCTCTCTCTCTCTCTCTCTCCCTCCCTGATCCTGCAGTCTCTCTCTCTCTCTCTCCCTCACTGACCCTGCAGTCTCTCTCTCTCTCTCTCTCTCTCTCCCTGACCCTGCAGTCTCTCTCTCTCTCTCTCTCTCTCTCCCCCTGACCCTGCAGTCTCTCTCTCTCTCTCTCTCTCCTGACCCTGCAGTCTCTCTCTCTCTCTCTCTCTCTCTCCCTGACCCTGCAGTCTCTCTCTCTCTCTCTCCCCCTCCCTGACCCTGCAGTCTCTCTCTCTCTCTCTCTCTCCCTGACCCTCCAGTCTCTCTCTCTCTCTCTCTCTGCCTGACCCTGCAGTCTCTCTCTCTCTCTCTCTCTCCCTCCCTGATCCTGAAGTCTCTCTCTCTCTCTCTCTCTCCCTGACCCTGCAGTCTCTCTCTCTTTCTCTCTCTCTCTCCCTGACCCTGCAGTCTCTCTCTCTCTCTCTCTCTCTCTCCCTAATCCTGCAGTCTCTCTCTCTCTCTCCCTGACCCTGCAGTCTCTCTCTCTCTCTCCCTCCCTGACTCTGCAGTCTCTCTCTCTCTCTCTCTCTCTCTCCCTCCCTGACCCTGCAGTCTGTCTCTCTCTCTCTCCCTGACCCTGCAGTCTCTCTCTCTCTCTCCCTCCCTGACCCTGCAGTCTCTCTCTCTCTATCTCTCTCGCTCCCTCCCTGACCCTGCAGTCTTTCTCTCTCTCTGTCTCTCTCCCTGACCCTGCAGTCTCTCTCTCTCTCTCTCTCCCTCCCTGATCCTGCAGTCTCTCTCTCTCTCTCTCTCCCTCCCTGACCCTGCAGTCACTCTCTCTCTCTCTCTCTCTCTCTCCCTGACCCTGCAGTCACTCTCTCTCTCTCTCTCTCTCTCCCTCCCTGACCCTGCAGTCACTCTCTCTCTCTCTCTCTCTCTCCCTCCCTGACCCTGCAGTCACTCTCTCTCTCTCTCTCTCTCTCCCTAATCCTGCAGTCTCTCTCTCTCTCTCTCCCTGACCCTGCAGTCTCTCTCTCTCTCTCCCTCCCTGACCCTGCAGTCTCTCTCTCTCTCTCTCTCTCTCTCCCTGACCCTGCAGTCTCTATCTCTCTCTCCCTCCCTGACCCTGCAGTCTCTCTCTCTCCATCTCTCTCGCTCCCTCCCTGACCCTGCAGTCTTTCTCTCTCTCTGTCTCTCTCCCTGACCCTGCAGTCTCTCTCTCTCTCTCTCTCCCTCCCTGATCCTGCAGTCTCTCTCTCTCTCTCTCTCCCTCCCTGACCCTGCAGTCTCTCTCTCTCTCTCTCTCTCTCTCCCTGACCCTGCAATCTCTCTCTCACTCTCTCTCCCTCCCTGACCCTGCAGTCTCTCTCTCTCTCTCTCCCTCCCTGATCCTGCAGTCTCTCTCTCTCTCTCTCTCTCCCTGACCCTGCAGTCTCTCTCTCTCTCTCTCTCCCTCCCTGACCCTGCAGTCTCTCTCTCTCTCTCTCTCTCCCTCCCTGATCCTGCAGTCTCTCTCTCTCTCTCTCTCTCTCTCTCCCTCCCTGATCCTGCAGTCTCTCTCTCTCTCTCTCCCTCCCTGACCCTGCAGTCTCTCTCTCTCTCTCTCCCTCCCTGACCCTGCAGTCTCTCTCTCTCTCTCCCTCCCTGATCCTGCAGTCTCTCTCTCTCTCTCTCTCTCTCTCCCTGACCCTGCAGTCTCTCTCTCTCTCTCTCTCCCTCCCTGACCCTGCAGTCTCTCTCTCTCTCTCTCTCTCCCTCCCTGATCCTGCAGTCTCTCTCTCTCTCTCTCTCTCTCCCTCCCTGATACTGCAGTCTCTCTCTCTCTCACTCCCTCCCTGACCCTGCAGTCTCTCTCTCTCTCTCTCTCTCCCTCCCTCCCTGACCCTGCAGTCTCTCTCTCTCTCTCTCTCTCTCTCTCCCTGACCCTGCAGTCTCTCTCTCTCTCCCTGATCCTGCAGTCTCTCTCTCTCTCTCTCTCTCCCTCCCTGACCCTGCAGTCTCTCTCTCTCTCTCTCTCTCTCCCTACCTGATCCTGCACTCTCTCTCTCTCCCTCTCTCTCTCCCTGACCCTGCACTCTCTCTCTCTCTCTCTCTCTTCCTGACTCTGCAGTCTCTCTCTCTCTCTCTCTCTCTCTCTCCCTCCCTGACCCTGCAGTCTCTCTCTCTCTCTCTCTCCCTCCCTGATCCTGCAGTCTCTCTCTCTCTCTCTCTCTCCCTCCCTGACCCTGCAGTCTCGCACTCTCTCTCTCTCTCCCTCCCTGACCCTGCAGTCTCTCTCTCTCTCTCACTCTCTCCCTCCCTGACCCTGCAGTCTCTCTCTCTCTCTCTCTCTCTCCCTGACCCTGCACTCTCTCTCTCTCTCTCTCTCTCTCCCTGATCCTGCAGTCTCTCTCTCTCTCTCTCCCTCCCTGACCCTGCAGTCTCTCTCTCTCTCCCTCCCTGACCCTGCAGTCTCTCTCTCTCTCTCCCTCCCTGATCCTGCAGTCTGTCTCTCTCTCTATCTCCCTCCCTGACCCTGCAGTCTCTCTCTCTCTCTCTCTCTCTCTCTCCCTGACCCTGTAGTCTCTCTCTCTCTGTCTCTCTCTCTCTCTCCCTGACCCTGCAGTCTCTCTCTCTCTCTCTCTCTCCCTTCCTGACCCTGCAGTCTCTCTCTCTCTCTCCCTCCCCGACCCTGCAGTCTCTCTCTCTCTCTCTCTCTCTCCCTCCCTGACCCTGCAGTCTCTCTCTCTCTCTCTCTCTCTCCCTCCCTGACCCTGCAGTCTCTCTCTCTCTCTCTCTCTCTCTCCCTCCCTGACCCTGCAATCTCTCTCTCTCTCTCTCTCCCTCCCTGACCCTGCAGTCTCTCTCTCTCTCTCTCTCTCTCCCTCCCTGACCCTGCAGTCTCTCTCTCTCTTTCTCTCTCTCCCTCCCTGACCTGCAGTCTCTCTCTCTCTCTCTCTCTCTCTCCCTCCCTGACCCTGCAGTCTCTCTCTCTCTATCTCTCTCGCTCCCTCCCTGACCCTGCAGTCTCTATCTCTCCCTCTCTCTCCCTGACCCTGCAGTCTCTCTCTCTCTCTCTCTCCCTCCCTGATCCTGCAGTCTCTCTCTCTCTCTCTCTCCCTCCCTGACCCTGCAGTCTCTCTCTCTCTCTCTCTCTCTCTCTCCCTGACCCTGCAGTCTCTCTCTCTCTCTCCCTCCCTGACCCTGCAGTCTCTCTATCTCTCTCTCTCTCTCTCTCTCTCCCTCCCTGATCCTGCAGTCTGTCTCTCTCTCTCTCTCTCTCCCTGACCCTGCAGTTTCTCTCTCTCTCTCTCTCTCTCTCTCTCTCCCTGATCCTGCAGTCTGTCTCTCTCTCTCTCTCTCTCCCTCCCTGATCCTGCAGTCTCTCTCTCTCTCTCTCTCTCTCTCCCTGACCCAAAAGTCTCTCTCTCTCTCTCTCTCCCTCCCTGACCCTGCAGTCTCTCTCTCTCTCTCTCTCCCTCCCTGATCCTGCAGTCTCTCTCTCTCTCTCTCTCCCTCCCTGACCCTGCAGTCTCTCTCTCTCTCTCTCTCTCTCCCTGACCCTGCAGTCTCTCTCTCTCTCTCTCTCCCTCCCTGACCCTGCAGTCTCTCTCTCTCTCTCTCTCTCTCTCCCTGACCCTGCAGTCTCTCTCTTTCTCTCTCTCTCTCTCCCTGACCCTGCAGTCTCTCTCTCTCTCTCTCCCTCCCTGACCCTCCAGTCTCTCTCTCTCTCTCTCTCTCTCTCCCTGACCCTGCAGTCTCTCTCTCTCTCTCTCTCCCTCCCTGAACCTGCCGTCTCTCTCTCTCTCTCTCTCTCTCTCTCCCTCCCTGACCCTGCAGTCTCTCTCTCTCTCTCTCTCTCCCTGACGCTCCAGTCTCTCTCTCTCTCTCTCTCTCCCTGACCCTGCAGTCTCTCTCTATCTCTCTCTCCCTCCCTGATCCTGCAGTCTCTCTCTCTCTATCTCTCTCTCTCTCTCCCTTACCCTGCAGTC
>NW_027600670.1:0-2500 GCF_964194155.1 Cetorhinus maximus | reverse complement strand
GACCCTGCAGTCTCTCTCTCTCTCTCTCTCTCTCTCCCTGACCCTGCAGTCTCTCTCTCTCTCCCTGACCTGCAGTCTCTCTCTCTCTCCCTGACCCTGCAGTCTCTCTCTCTCTCTCTCTCTCTCCTCCCTGACCCTGCAGTCTCTCTCTCTCTCTCTCTCTCTCCCTGACCCTCAGTCTCTCTCTCTCTCTCTCCCTCCCTGACCCTGCAGTCTCTCTCTCTCTCTCTCTCTCTCTCCCTGACCCTGCAGTCTCTCTCTCTCTCTCTCTCTCCCTGACCCTGCAGTCTCTCTCTCTCTCTCTCTCTCTCCCTGATCCTGCAGTCTCTCTCTCTCTCTCTCTCTCCCCTGACCCTGCAGTCTCTCTCTCTCTCTCTCTCTCTCCCTCCCTGACCCTGCAGTCTCTCTCTCTCTCTCATTCTCTCTCCCTGATCCTGCAGTCTCTCTCTCTCTCTCTCTCTCTCCCTCCCTGACCCTGCAATCTCTCTCTCTCTCTCTCTCTCCCTGATCCTGCAGTCTCTCTCTCTCTCTCCCTGACCTTGCAGTCTCTCTCTCTCTCTCTCCCTCCCTGATCCTGCAGTCTCTCTCTCTCTCTCTCTCCCTCCTCCCTGATCCTGCAGTCTCTCTCTCTCTCTCTCTCCCTCCCTGACCCTGCATTCTCTCTCTCTCTCTCTCTCTCTCCCTGACCCTGCAGTCTCTCTCTCTCTCTCTCTCCCTCCCTGACCCTGCAGTCTCTCTCTCTCTCTCTCTCCCTACCTGAACCTGCAGTCTCTCTCTCTCTCTCTCTCTCTCTCCCTGACCCTGCATTCTCTCTCTCTCTCTCTCTCCCTCCCTGACCCTGCAGTCTCTCTCTCTCTCTCTCTCTCTCCCTGACCCTGCAGTCTCTCTCTCTCTCTCCCTCCCTGACCCTGCAGTCTCTCTCTCTCTCTCTCTCTCTCCCTCCCTGATCCTGCAGTCTCTCTCTCTCTCTCTCTTCCTAATCCTGCAGTCTCTCTCTCTCTCTCTCTCCCTGACCCTGCAGTCTCTCTCTCTCTCTCTCTCCCTCCCTGACCCTGCAGTCTCTCTCTCTCTCTCTCTCTCTCCCTCCCTGACCCTGCAGTCTCTCTCTCTCTCTCCCTCCCTGACCCTGCAGTCTCTCTCTCTCTCTCTCTCCCTGACCCTGCAGTCTCTCTCTCTCTCTCTCTCCCTGACCCTGCAGTCTCTCTCTCTCTCTCTCTCTCTCCCTGATCCTGCAGTCTCTCTCTCTCTCTCTCCCTCCCTGACCCTGCAGTCTCTCTCTCTCTCTCTCTCTCTCCCTCCCTGACCCTGCAGTCTCTCTCTCTCTCTCTCTCTCTCCCTGATCCTGCAGTCTATCTCTCTCTCTCTCTCTCTCTCTCTCCCTCCCTGACCCTGCAGTCTCACTCTCTCTCTCCCTCCCTGACCCTGCAGTCTCTCTCTCTCTCTATCCCTCACTGACCCTGCAGTCTCTCTCTCTCTCTCTCTCTCCCTGACCCTGCAGTCTCTCTCTCTCTCTCTCTCTCTCTCTCCCTGATCCTGCAGTCTCTCTCTCTCTCTCTCCCTCCCTGACCCTGCAGTCTCTCTCTCTCTCTCTCTCTCTCTCTCCCTGACCCTGCAGTCTCTCTCTCTCTCTCTCTCTCTCCCTCCCTGACCCTGCAGTCTCTCTCTCTCTCTCTCTCTCCCTCCCTGACCCTGCAGTCTCTCTCTCTCTCTCTCTCCCTGACCCTGCAGTCTCTCTCTCTCTCTCTCTCTCTCTCCCTGATCCTGCAGTCTCTCTCACTCTCTCTCTCTCTCTCTCTCCCTGACCCTGCAGTCTCTCTCTCTCTCTCTCTCCCTGACCCTGCAGTCTCTCTCTCTCTCTCTCTCTCTCCCTCCCTGACCCTGCAGTCTCTCTCTCTCTCTCTCTCTCCTCCCTGACCCTGCAGTCTATCTCTCTCTCTCTCTCTCTCTCTCTCCCTGATCCTGCAGTCTCTCTCTCTCTCTCTCTCTCTCTCTCCCTCCCTGACCCTGCAGTCTCTCTCTCTCTCTCTCTCTCTCCCTGACCCTGCAGTCTCTCTCTCTCTCTCTCTCTCCCCTGACCCTGCAGTCTCTCTCTCTCTCTCTCTCCCTGACCCTGCAGTCTCTCTCTCTCTCTCTCTCTCTCCCTCCCTGACCCTGCAGTCTCTCTCTCTCTCTCTCTCTCTCCCTCCCTGACCCTGCAGTCTCTCTCTCTCTCTCTCTCTCTCCCTCCCTGACCCTGCAGTCTCTCTCTCTCTCTCTCTCCCTGACCCTGCAGTCTCTCTCTCTCTCTCTCTCTCCCTGACCCTGCAGTCTCTCTCTCTCTCTCTCTCTCTCCCTCCCTGACCCAGCAGTCTCTCTCACTCTATCTCTCTCTCTCTCTCCCTGACCCTGCAGTCTCTCTCTCTCTCTCTCTCGCTCCCTCCCTGACCCTGCAGTCTCTCTCTCTCCCTGACCCTGCAGTCTCTCTCTCTCTCTCTCTCTCCCTGACCCTGCAGTCTCTCTC
>NW_027600669.1:0-11734 GCF_964194155.1 Cetorhinus maximus | reverse complement strand
TGTGGAGAGGAGTGAGAGTGAAGGGGAGAGAGAGTGAAGGCAGAGTGAGTGGAGGGAAAGAGAGTGAAGGGGAGAGAGAGTGAAGGCAGTGTGAGTGGAGGGAAAGAGAGTGAAGGGAAGAGTGAGTGAAGGCAGTGTGAGTGGAGAGGAGAGAGAGTGAAGGGGAGAGAGAGTGAAGGGTAGAGAGAGTGAAGACAGTGTGAGTGGAGAAGAGAGAGAGTGAAGGGGAGAGAGAGTGAAGACAGTGTGAGTGGAGAGGAGAGAGAGTGAAGGGGAGAGAGAAGGGGAGAGAGAGTTAAGGCAGAGTGAGTGGAGAGGTGAGAGTGCATAGGGTAGAGAGTGTGAAAACAATGTGAGTGGAGAGTAGAGTGAGGGTAGGGAAGAGAGTGTGAAGACAGTGTGAGTGGAGAGGAGAGAGAGTGAAGGGGAGAGAGAGTGAAGGCAGTGCGAGTGGAGAGGAGAGAGAGTGAAGGGGAGAGAGAGTGAAGGCAGTGTGAGTGGAGAGGAGAGAGTGAAGGGGAGAGAGAGTGAAGGGAAGAGAGTTTGGAGGCAGTGTGAGTGTAGACGAGAGAGAGTGAAGGGGAGAGAGATTCATGGCTGTGTGAGTGTAGAGGAGAGAGAGGGAAGGGGAGAGAGAGTGAAGGCAGTGTGAGTGGAGAGGAGAGAGAGTGAAGGGGAGAGAGTGTGAAGGCCGTGTGAGTGTAGAGGAGAGAGAGTGAAGGTTAGAGAGATTGAATGCAGTGTGAGTTTAGAGGAGAGAGAGTGAATGGGAGAGAGAGTGAAGGCAGTGTTAGTGGACAGGAGAGAGAGTGAAGGGGAGAGAGTGAAGGGAGTGTCAGTGGAGAGGAGAGAGAGTGAAGGGGAGAGAGTGAAGACAGTTTGAGTGGTGAGGAGAGAGTGTGAAGGGGAGAGAGAGTGAAGGCAGTGTGAGTGTTGAGGAGAGGGAGTGATGAGGAGAGAGAGTGAGGGCAGAGTGAGTGGAGATGAGAGAGAGTGAAGAGGAGAGAGTGAAGGCAGTGTGAGTGGTGAGGAGAGAGAGTGAAGGGGAGAGAGAGTGAAGGCAGTGTGAGTGTTGAGGAGAGGGAGTGATGAGGAGAGAGTGAAGGCAGTGTGAGTGGAGAGGAGAGATAGTGAAGGGGGGAGAGAGTGAAGGCAGTGTGAGTGTAGAGGGTAGAGAGTGAAGGGGAGAGAGAGTGAAGGCAGTGTGAGTGGAGAGGAGAGAGAGTGAATGGGAGAGAGAGTGAAGGGCAGAGAGAGTGAAGGCAGTGTGAGTGGAGATAAGGGGGAGTGAAGGGGAGCGAGAGTGAAGGCAGTGTGAGTGGGGGGAAAGAAAGTGAAGGGGAGAGAGAGTGAAGGGGAGAGAGAGTGAAGGGAGTGTGAGTGGAGTGGAGAGACTGTGAAGGGGAGAGAGAGTGAAGGCAGTGTGAGTGGAGAGGAGAGAGAGTGAAGGGGTGAGAGATTGAAGGGGAGAGAGAGTGAAGACAGTGTGAGTGGAGAGGTGAGAGAGTGAAGGCGAGAGAGAGTGAAGGTAGTGTGAATGGAGAGGAGAGAGAGTGAAGGGGAGAGAGTGTGAAGGGGAGAGAGAGTGAAGGCAGAGAGAGTGAAGAGGTGAGAGTGCGTAGGGTAGATAGTGTGAAAACAGTGTGAGTGGAGAGTTGAGTGAGGGTAGGGTAGAGAGTGTGAAGACAGTGTGAGTGGAGAGGAGAGAGAGTGAATGGGAGAGAGAGTGAAGGCAGTGTGAGTGGAGAGGAGAGAGAGTGAAGGGGAGAGAGATTGAAGGCAGTGTGAGTGGAGAGGAGAGAGAGTGAATGGGAGACTGTGAAGACAGTTTGAGTGGAGAGTAAAGACTGTGAAGGGGACAGAGAGTGAAGGGGAGAGAGTGTGAAGGCAGTGTGAGTGGAGAGGAGAGAGAATGAAGGGGAGAGAGAGTGAAGGCAGTGTGAGTAGAGGAGTGGGAGAGTGAAGGGGAGAGACTGAAGGGAGTGTGAGTGGAGAGGAGAGAGAGTGAACGGGAGACTGTGAAGACAGTATGAGTGGAGAGGAAATAGTGTGAAGGGGAGAGAGAGTGAAGGGGAGAGAGATTCATTGCAGTGTGAGTGGAGATGAGAAAGAGTGAAGAGGAGACAGACTGAAGGCTGTGTGAGTGTAGAGGAGAGAGAGTGAAGGGGAGAGAGAGTGAAGGCAGTGTGAGTGGAGAGTAGAGAGAGTGAAGGGGAGAGAGTGTGAAGGCCGTGTGAGTGTAGAGGAGAGAGAGTGAAGGTTAGAGAGATTGAATGCAGTGTGAGTTTAGAGGAGAGAGAGTGAAGGGGAGAGAGAGTGAAGGCAGTGTTAGTGGAGAGGAGAGAGAGCGAAGTGGAGAGAGAGTGAAGGGGAGAGAGAGTGAAGGGGAGAGAGAGTGAAGGGGAGGGAGTGTGAAGGGGAGGGAGTGTGAAGGCAGTGTGAGTGGAGAGGGGAGAGAGTGAAGGGGAGAAAGTGTGTGTAGAGGATTGAGAGTGAAGGGGAGAGAGTGTGAAGGCAGCGTGAGTGGAGAGGAGAGAGAGTGAAGGGGAGAGAGTGAAGTCAGTGTGAGTGGAGAGGAGAGAGAGTGAAGGGGAGATAGAGTGAAGGGGAGAGAGTGAAGGGGAGAGAGAGTGAAGGGGAGAGAGGGTGAAGTCAGTGTGAGTGGAGAGGCGAGTGAGTGAAGGGGATAGAGAGTGAAGGCAGTTTGAGTGTAGAGGAGAGATATTGAAAGGGAAAGAGGGTGAAGCGGAGAGAGTAAAGGCAGTGTGAGTGTAGAGGGTAGAGAGTGAAGGGGAGAGAGAGTGAAGGCAGTGTGAGTGGAGAGGAGAGAGAGTGAATGGGAGAGAGAGTGAAGGGCAGAGAGAGTGAAGGCAGTGTGAGTGGAGAGGAGTGAGAGTGAAGGGGAGAGAGAGTGAAGGCAGTGTGAGTGGGGGGAAAGAGAGTGAAGGGGAGAGAGAGTGAAGGGGAGAGAGAGTGAAGGGAGTGTGAGTGGAGTGGAGAGAGTGTGAAGGGGAGAGAGAGTGAAGGCAGTGTGAGTGGAGAGGAGAGAGAGTGAAGGGGAGAGAGAGTGAAGGGGAGAGAGTGAAGGCAGTGTGAGTGTAGAGGAGAGAGAGAGAAGTGGAGAGAGAGTGAAGGGGAGAGAGAGTGAAGGTAGTGTGAGTGGAGAGGAGGGAGAGTGAAGGGGAGAGAGAGTGAAGGGGAGAGAGAGTGAAGACAGAGTGAGTGGAGAGGTGAGAGTGCGTAGGGTAGATAGTGTGAAAACAGTGTGAGTGGAGAGTAGAGTGAGGGTAGGGTAGAGAGTGTGAAGACAGTGTGAGTGGAGAGGAGAGAGAGTGAATGGGAGAGAGAGTGATGGCAGTGTGAGTGGAGAGGAGAGAGAGTGAAGGGGAGAGAGATTGAAGGCAGTGTGAGTGGAGAGGAGAGAGAGTGAATGGGAGACTGTGAAGACAGTTTGAGTGGAGAGGAAAGAGTGTGAAGGGTAGAGAGAGTGAAGGGGAGAGAGTGTGAAGACAGTGTGAGTGGAGAGGAGAGAAAATGAAGGGGAGAGAGAGTGAAGGCAGTGTGAGTAGAGAAGTGAGAGAGTGAAGGGGAGAGACTGAAGGGAGTGTGAGTGGAGAGGAGAGAGAGTGAATGGGAGACTGTGAAGACAGTATGAGTGGAGAGGAAAGAGTGTGAAGGGGAGAGAGAGTGAAGGGGAGAGAGTTTGGAGGCAGTGTGAGTGTAGAGGAGAGAGAGTGAAGGGGTGAGAGATTCATGGCAGTGTGAGTGGAGATGAGAAAGAGTGAAGGGGAGACAGACTGAAGGCTGTGTGAGTGTAGAGGAGAAAGAGTGAAGGGGAGAGAGAGTGAAGGCAGTGTGAGTGGAGAGTAGAGAGAGTGAAGGGGAGAGAGTGTGAAGGCCGTGTGAGTGTAGAGGAGAGAGAGTGAAGGTTAGAGAGATTGAATGCAGTGTGAGTTTAGAGGAGAGAGAGTGAAGGGGAGAGAGAGTGAAGGCAGTGTTAGTGGAGAGGAGAGAGAGTGAAGTGGAGAGAGAGAGTGAAGGGGAGAGAGAGTGAAGGGGAGAGAGAGTGAAGGGGAGGGAGTGTGAAGGGGAGGGAGTGTGAAGGCAGTGTGAGTGGAGAGGGGAGAGAGTGAAGGAGAGAAAGTGCGTGTAGAGGAATGAGAGTGAAGGGGAGAGAGTGTGAAGGCAGCGTGAGTGGAGAGGAGAGATAGTGAAGGGGAGAGAGAGTGAAGGCAGTGTGAGTGTCGAGGAGAGAGAGTGAAGGGGAGAGAGAGTGAAGGGGAGAGAGAGTGAAGGCAGTGTGAGTGGAGAGGAGAGAGAGTGAAGGGGAGAGAGTGTGAAGGCGGTGTGAGTGGAGAGGAGAGAGTGAAGTGGAGGGAGTGTAAAGGAAGTGTGAGTGGAGAGGAGAGAGAGTGAAGGGGAGAGTGAGTGAAGGCAGTGTGAGTGTAGAGGAGAGAAGGTGAAGGGGGAGAGAGTGAAGGCAGTTGTGAATGGAGAGGTGAGAGAGTGAAGGGGAGAGAGTGAATGGAGTGTGAGTGGAGAGGAGAGAGAGTGAACGGGAGGCTGTGAAGACAGTGTGAGTGGAGAGGAGAGAGTGTGAAGGTGAGAGAGTGAAGGGAGTGTGAGTGGAGAAGAGAGAGAGTGAACGGGAGACGGTGAAGACAGTGTGAGTGGAGAGGAGTGAGAGTGAAGGGGAGAGAGTGTGAAAACAGTGTGAGTGGCGAGAAGAGTGAGTGTAGGGTAGAGAGTGTGAAGGCAGTGTGAGTGAAGAGGAGAGAGAGTGTAGAGGAGAGAGAGTGAAGGGGTGAGAGAGTGATGGCAGTGTGAGTGGAGATGAGAGAGAGTGAAGGGGAGAGAGAGTGAAGGCAGTGTGAGTGTAGAGGAGAGACAGTGAAGAGGAGAGAGAGTGATGGCAGTGTGAGTGGAGAGGAGAGAGATGAAGGGGAGAGTGTGTGAACACAGTGTGTGTGTATAGGAGAGAGAATGCAGGGGAGTGAGTGTGAGGGCAGTGTGAGTGGAGAGGAGAGTGACTGAAGGGGAGAGAGTGTGAAAACTGTGTGAGTTTAGAGGAGAGAGAGTGAGGGGGAGTGAGAGTGAAGGCAGTGTGAGTGGAGAGGAGAGAGAGTGAAGGGGAGAGCATGTGCAGGCAGTGTGAGTGTAGTGGAGAGAGAGTGAAGGGGAGAGAGAGTGAAGGCAGTGTGAGTGTAGAGGAGAGAGACTGATGGGTAGAGAGAGTGAAGGCAGTGTGAGTGTAGGGGAGAGAGAGTGAAGGTTAGAGAGATTGAATGCAGTGTGAGTGTAGAGAAGAGAGAGTGAAGGGGAGAGAGAGTGAAGGCAGTGTGAGTGGAGAGGAGAGAGAGTGAAGGGGAGATAGAGTGAAGGGGAGAGAGTGTGAAGGCAGTGTAAGTGGAGAGGAGAGAGAGTGATGTGGAGAGAGAGTGAAGGGGAGTGAGAGTGAAGGGGAGAGAGAGTGAATGCAGTGTGAGTGGAGAGGAGAGAGAGTGAAGGGGAGAGAGTCTGAAGGCAGTGTGAGTGGAGAGGTGATACAGTGAAGGGGAGAGAGTGAAGGGAGTGTCAGGGGAGAGGGGAGAGAGTGAAGTTGGAGAGAGTGAAGACAGTTTGAGTGGAGAGGATAGAGTGTGAAGGGGAGAGAGAGTGAAGGCAGTGTGAGTGTTGAGGAGAGGGAGTGATGAGGAGAGAGAGTGAGGGCAGAGTAAGTGGAGATGAGAGAGAGTGAAGAGGAGAGAGTGAAGGCAGTGTGAGTGGAGAGGAGAGAGAGTGAAGGGGAGAGAGAGTGAAGGCAGTGTGAGTGTTGAGGAGAGGGAGTGATGAGGAGAGAGTGAAGGCAGTGTGAGTGGAGAGGAGAGATAGTGAAGGGGGGAGAGAGTGAAGGCAGTGTGAGTGTAGAGGGTAGAGAGTGAAGGGGAGAGAGAGTGAAGGCAGTGTGAGTGGAGAGGAGAGAGAGTGAAGGGGAGAGAGAGTGAAGGCAGTGTGAGTGGAGGGAAAGAGAGTGAAGGGGAGAGAGAGTGAAGGGGAGAGAGAGTGAAGGGTGTGTGAGTGGAGTGGAGAGAGTGTGAAGGGGAGAGAGAGTGAAGGCAGTGTGAGTGGAGAGGAGAGAGAGTGAAGGGGAGAGAGAGTTAAGGGGAGAGAGAGTGAAGACAGTGTGAGTGTAGAGGAGAGAGAGTGAGGGGGTGAGAGAGTGAAGGTAGTGTGAGTGGAGAGGAGAGAGAGTGAAGGGGAGAGAGAATGAAGGGGAGAGAGAGTGAAGACAGTGTGAGTGGAGAGGAGAGAGAGTGAAGGGGAGAAAGAGTGAAGGGGAGAGAGAGTGAAGGGGAGAGAGAGTGAAGGCAGAGTGAGTGGAAAGGAGAGAGAGTGAACGGGAGACTGTGAAGACAGTATGAGTGGAGAGGAAAGATTGTGAAGGGCAGAGAGAGTGAAGGGGAGAGAGTTTGGAGGCAGTGTGAGTGTAGAGGAGAGAGAGTGAATGGAGAGAGATTCATGGCTGTGTGAGTGTAGAGGAGAGAGAGTGAAGGGGAGAGAGAGTGAAGGCAGTGTGAGTGTAGAGGAGAGAGAGTGAAGGGGAGAGAGATTCATGGCTGTGTGAGTGTAGAGGAGAGAGAGTGAAGGGGAGAGAGAGTGAAGGCTGTGTGAGTGGAGAGGAGAGAGAGTGAAGGGGAGAGAGTGTGAAGGCCGTGTGAGTGTAGAGGAGAGAGAGTGAAGGTTAGAGAGATTGAATGCAGTGTGAGTTTAGAGGAGAGACAGAAGGGGAGAGAGAGTGAAGGCAGTGTTAGTGGAGAGGAGCGAGAGTGAAGTGGAGAGAGTGAAGGGGAGAGAGAGTGAAGGGGAGAGATAGTGAAGGGGAGGGATTGTGAAGGGGAGGGAGTGTGAAGGCAGTGTGAGGGGAGAGGAGAGAGAGTGAAGGGGAGAGAGAGTGAAGGGGAGAGAGAGTGAATGCAGTCTGAGTGGAGAGGAGAGAGTGTGAAGGGGAGAGAGAGTGAATGCAGTGTGAGTGGAGAGGAGAGAGTTTGAAGTGGAGAGAGAGTGAAGGCGGTGTGAGTGTACAGGAGTGAGAGTGGAGAGGAAAGTGAGTGCAGGGGTGAGAGACTGAAGGGGAGAGAGTGAAGGCAGTGTGAGTGGAGAGGTGAGAGTGCGTAGGGTAGATAGTGTGAAAACAGTGTGAGTGGAGAGTAGAGTGAGGGTAGGGTAGAGAGTTTGAAGACAGTGTGAGTGGAGAGGAGAGAGAGTGAATGGGAGAGAGAGTGATGGCAGTGTGAGTGGAGAGGAGAGAGAGTGAAGGGGAGAGAGATTGAAGGCAGTGTGAGTGGAGAGGAGAGAGAGTGAATGGGAGACTGTGAAGACAGTTTGAGTGGAGAGGAAAGAGTGTGAAGGGGAGAGAGAGTGAAGGGGAGAGAGTGTGAAGGCAGTGTGAGTGGAGAGGAGAGAGAATGAAGGGGAGAGAGAGTGAAGGCAGTGTGAGTAGAGATGAGAAAGAGTGAAGGGGAGACAGACTGAAGGCTGTGTGAGTGTAGAGGAGAAAGAGTGAAGGGGAGAGAGAGTGAAGGCAGTGTGAGTGGAGAGTAGAGAGAGTGAAGGGGAGAGAGTGTGAAGGCCATGTGAGTGTAGAGGAGAGAGAGTGAAGGTTAGAGACATTGAATGCAGTGTGAGTTTAGAGGGGAGAGAGTGAAGGGGAGAGAGAGTGAAGGCAGTGTTAATGGAGAGGAGCGAGAGTGAAGTGGAGAGAGAGTGAAGGGGAGAGAGAGTGAAGGGGAGAGAGAGTGAAGGGGAGGGAGTGTGAAGGGGAGGGAGTGTGAAGGCAGTGTGAGTGGAGAGTGGAGAGAGTGAAGGGGAGAAAGTGTGTGTAGAGGAATGAGAGTGAAGGGGAGAGAGTGAAGTCAGTGTGAGTGGAGAGGAGAGAGAGTGAAGGGGAGAGAGAGTGAAGGAGAGAGAGTGAAGGGGAGAGAGAGTGAAGGGGAGAGAGGGTGAAGTCAGTTTGAGTGGAGAGGCGAGTGAGTGAAGGGGATAGAGAGTGAAGGCAGTTTGAGTGTAGAGGAGAGATATTGAAAGGGAAAGAGGGTGAAGAGGAGAGAGTAAAGGCAGTGTCAGTGGAGAGGAGAGAGAGTGAATGGTAGAGAGTGAAGTCAGTGTGAGTGGAGAGGAGAGAGTGTGAATGGGAGAGAGAGTGAAGGGGAGAGAGAGTGAAGGGGAGAGAGGGCAGTGTGAGTGTAGAGGAGAGAGAGAGAAGTGGAGAGAGAGTGAAGGGGAGAGAGAGTGAAGGCAGTGTGAGTGGAGAGGAGAGAGAGTGAAGAGAAGAGAGAGTGAAAGGGAGAGAGAGTGAAGTGGAGAGAGAGTGAAGGGGAGAGAGAGTGACGGGGAGAGAGAGGGAAGGGGAGAGAGAGAGAAGGGGAGATAGAGTAAACGGGAGAGAGAGTGAAGGCAGTGTGAGTGGAGAGGAGAGAGAGTGAAGGGGAGAGAGAGTGAAGGCAGTGTGAGTGGAGAGGAGAGAGAGAGTGAAGGGGAGAGAGTGTGAAGGCAGTGTGAGTGTAGCGGAGAGAGAGTGAAGGGGAGAGATAGTGAAGGCAGTGTGAGTGTAGAGGAGAGAGTGTGAAGGGTAGAGAGTGTGAAGGCAGTGTGAGAGTAGAGGAGAGAGAGTGAAGGGGAGAGAGTGTGAAGGCAATGTGAGTGGAGAGGAGAGAGACTGAAGGGTAGAGAGTGTGAAGGCAGTGTGAGTGTAGAGGAGAGAGAGTGAAGGTTAGAGAGATTGAATGCAGTGTGAGTTTAGAGGAGAGAGATAGAAGGGGTGAGAGTGTTAAGGCAGTGTGAGTGTGGAGGAGAGTGAGTGAAGGGGAGAGAGATTGAAGGGGAGAGAGTGTGAAGGCAGTGTGAGTGGAGAGGAGAGAGGGTGAAGCGGAGAGAGAGTGAAGGCAGTTTGAGTGTAGAGGAGATATAGTGAAGGGGAAAGAGGGTGAAGCGGAGAGAGAGTGAAGGCAGTGTGAGTGGAGAGGAGAGAGAGTGAAGGGGAGAGAGAGTGAAGGCAGTGTGAGTGTAGTGGAGAGAGAGTGAAGGGGAGAGAGAGTGAAGGCAGTGTAAGTGTAGAGGAGAGAGTGTGAAGGGTAGAGAGTGTGAAGGCAGTGTGAGTGTAGAGGAGAGAGAGTGAAGGGGAGACAGTGTGGAGGCAGTGTGAGTGGAGAGGAGAGAGACTGAATGGTAGAGAGTGTGAAGGCAGTGTGAGTGTAGAGGAGAGAGAGTGAAGGTTAGAGAGATTGAATGCAGTGTGAGTTTAGAGGAGAGAGAGTGAAGGGGAGAGAGTGTTAAGCCAGTGTGAGTGGTTAGGAGAGTGAGTGAAGGGGAGAGAGATTGAAGGGGAGAGAGTGTGAAGGCAGTGTGAGTGGAGAGGAGAGAGGGTGAAGGGGAGAGAGAGTGATGTCAGTTTGAGTGTAGAGGAGAGATAGTGAAGGGGAAAGAGGGTGAAGCGGAGAGAGAGTGAAGGCAGTGTGAGTGGAGAGGAGAGAGAGTGAAGGGGAGAGAGTGAAGTTAGTGTGAGTGTAGAGGAGAGAGAGTGTAGGGGAGAGAGAGAGTGAAGGGGAGAGAGAGTGAAGGGGAGAGAGAGTGAAGGCATTGTGAGTGTAGAGGAGAGAGAGAGAAGTGGAGAGAGAGTGAATGGGAGAGAGAGTGATGGCAGTGTGAGTGGAGAGGAGTGAGAGTGAAGAGAAGAGAGAGTGAAAGGGAGAGATAGTGAAGTGGAGAGAGAGTGAAGGGGAGAGAGAGTGACGGGGAGAGAGAGTGAAGGCAGTGTGAGTGTAGAGGAGAGACAGTGAAGGGGAGAGAGAGAGAAGGGGAGAGAGAGTAAACGGGAGAGAGAGTGAAGTCAGTGTGAGTGGAGACGAGAGTGAGTGAAGGGGAGAGAGAGTGAAGGCAGTGTGAGTGGAGAGGAGCGAGAGTGAAGGGGAGAGAGAGTGAAGGCAGTGGAAGTGGAGAGGAGAGAGAATGTAGAGGAGTTAGAGTGAACGGGAGACAGAGTGAAGGCAGTGTGAGTGTAGAGGAATGAGAGTGAACGGGAAGGGAGTAATGGCACTGTGAGTGGAGGGGAGAGAGAGTGAAGGGGAGGGAGAGTGAAGGCGAGAGAGAGTGAAGGGGAGAGAGTGTGAAGCGGAGAGAGTGTTATGGGGAGAGAGAGTGAAGGCAGCGTGAGTGGAGAGGAGAGAGAGTGAAGGGGAGAGAGAGTGAAGGGGAGAGAGAGTGAAGGGGAGAGAGTGTGAAGAGGAGAGAGAGTGAAGGGCAGAGAGAGAGAAGGCAGTGTGAGTGTAGAGGAGTGAGAGTGAACGGGAGAGGGAGTGAAGGCAGTGTGAGAGAAGAGAAGAGAAGTGAAAGGGAGAGAGTGTGTGTAGAGGAGTGAGAATTAAGGGGGGAGAGAGTGAAGGCAGTGTATATGGAGAGGAGAGAGAGTGAAGGGGAGAGAGAGTGAAGACAGTGTGAGTGTAGAGGAGAGTGAAGGGGAGAGAGAGTGAAGGCAGCGTGAGTGGAGAGGAGAGAGAGTGAAGTGCAGGGAGTGTGAAGGCAGTGTGAGTGTGGAGGAGAGAGAGTGAAAGAGATAGAGAGTGAAGGCAGTGTGAGTGGAGAGGGGAGAGAGTGAAGGAGAGAGAGAGTGAATGTAGTGTGAGTGTTGAGGAGAAAGACAGAAGGGTAGGGAGAGTGAAGGCAGTGGGAGTGTAGAGGAGAGACACTGTAGGGGGGAGAGAGTGAAAGCAGTGTGAGTGGAGAGGAGAGAGATGGAAGGGGAGAGAGAGTGAAGGAGAGAGAGTGAAGGCGGTGTAAGTGTAGAGGAGAGAGAGTTAAGGAGAGAGAGAGTTAACGAGAGAGAGAGTGTAGGACGTGTGAGTGGAGTGGAGAGAGAGTGAAGGGGAGAGTGAGTGAAGGCAGTGTGAGTGGAGAGGAGAGAGTGTGAAGGGGAGAGAGAGTGAAAGCAGTGTGAGTGGAAAGGAGAGAGAGTGAAGGGGAGAGAGAGTGAAGGAGAGAGAGTGAAGGCAGTGTAAGTGTAGAGGAGAGAGAGTTAAGGAGAGAGAGAGTTAACGAGAGAGAACGTGAAGGAATTGTGAGTGGAGTGGAGAGAGATTGAAGGGGAGAGTGAGTGAAGGCAGTGTGATTGGAGAGGAGAGAGTGTGAAGGGGAGAGAGAGTGAATGCAGTGTGAGTGGAGAGGAGAGAGTGTGAAATGGAGAGAGAGTGAATGCAGTGTGAGTGGATAGGAGAGAGAGTGATGGGGAGAGAGATTGAAGGCAGTGTGGGTGTAGAGGAGAGAGAATGAATGGGAGAGTGAGTGAAGGGGAGAGTGAGTGAAGGCAGTGTGAGTGGAGAGGGGAGAGAGTGAAGGGGAGAGAGAGTGAAGGCAGTGTGAGTGGAGGGAAAGAGAGTGAAGGGGAGAGAGAGTGAAGGGGAGAGAGAGTGAAGCGAGTGCGAGTGGAGTGGAGAGAGTGTGAAGGGGAGAGAGAGTGAAGGCAGTGTGAGTGGAGAGGAGAGAGAGTGAAGGGGAGAGAGAGTGAAGGGGAGAGAGAGTGAAGGGGAGAGAGTGTGAAGAGGAGAGAGAGTGAAGGGCAGAGAGAGAGAAGGCAGTGTGAGTGTAGAGGAGTGAGAGTGAACGGGAGAGGGAGTGAAGGCAGTGTGAGAGAAGAGAAGAGAAGTGAAAGGGAGAGAGTGTGTGTAGAGGAGTGAGAATTAAGGGGGGAGAGAGTGAAGGCAGT
>NW_027600668.1:0-11739 GCF_964194155.1 Cetorhinus maximus | reverse complement strand
GTCGTGTCTGGAACACACACAGCTCCCGGTGCCATGTCCCTGCTGTGTCAATGAGCTCCAGCATGTGGTACATCATGCAGAGTATCCAGAGCAAATACTCACTGTCCGAGCGACTCATCCGCACCATTGCTGTGCGCTCCTTCCCCCACGACAGCGTGGAGGATCTCATCAACCGGGTCAGTATCACAGGGAGAGGAGGACTGAGAGAGTGAGTGTGTGTGTGTGCGAGTGAGTATGTGTGTATTAGAGAGTGAGTGCGGGTGTGTGAGTGAGAGTGAGACTTGAGTGAGTGTGTGTATGTGAGTGAATGTGCGTGTGAGTGTGGGAGTGTGAGAGAGAGACAGACTTGAGTGTGTGTGTGTGTGAGTGTGTGTGTGAGAGTGCGGGAGTGTGTGAGAGAGAGAGAGAGAGGCTTGAGTGTGTGTATGTGAGTGAGTGTGTGTGAGAGTGGGAGTGTGTGTATGTGAGTGAATGTGTGTGTGAATGAGTGAGTGTGGGAGTGTGTGTGTGGGACTGTATGTCTACATGTGAGTGCGTGAGTGAGTGAATGTGTGTGTGTGAGTGCGAGAGTGTGTGTGAGAGTATGAGAGAGAGAGAGAGAGACTTGAGTCTGTGTATGTGAGTGAGTGTGTGTGTGAGTGCGGGAGTGTGTGTGTGAGAGTATGTGAGAGAGAGACTTGAATGTGTGTATGTGAGTGAATGTGTGTGAGAGTGCGGGAGTGTGTGTGTGAGAGTATGTGAGAGAGAGAGACTTGAGTGTGTGTATGTGAGTGAATGTGTGTGAGAGTGCGGGAGTGTGTGTGTGAGAGTATGTGAGAGAGAGAGACTTGAGTGTGTGTATGTGAGTGAATGTGTGTGTGAGTGCGGGAGTGTGTGAGAGTGAGAGAGAGAGACTTGAGTGTGTGTATGTGAGTGAATGTGTGTGAGAGTGCGGGAGTGTGTGAGAGAGAGAGACTTGAGTGTGTGTAAGTGAGTGAATGTGTGTGAGAGTGTGGGAGTGTGTGTGAGAGAGAGAGACTTGAGTGTGTGTATGTGAGTGAATGTGTGAGAGTGCGGGAGTGTGTCAGAGAGAGAGAGACTTGAGTGTGTGTATGTGAGTGAATGTGTGTGAGAGTGCGGGAGTGTGTGTGTGAGAGTGTGTGTGAGAGAGAGACTTGAGTGTGTGTATGTGTGTGAATGTGTGTGTGAGTGCAGGAGTGTGTGTGAGAGAGTGTGTGTGAGAGAGAGAGAGACTTGAGTGTGTGTATGTGTGTGAATGTGTGTGTGAGTGCGGGAGTGTGTGTGAGAGAGAGACTTGAGTGTGTGTATGTGTGTGAATGTGTGTGTGAGTGCGGGAGTGTGTGTGAGAGAGAGACTTGAGTGTGTGTATGTGAGTGAATGTGTGTGTGAGAGTGCGGGGACTGTGTGTGAGAGAGAGACTTGAGTGTGTGCATGTGAGTGAATGTGTATGAGAGTGCGGGAGTGTGTGTGAGAGTGCGGGAGTGTGTGAGAGAGAGAGAGACTTGAGTGTGTGTATGTGAGTGCGGGAGTGTGTGTGAGTGCGGGAGTGTGTGTGAGAGAGAGAGAGAGAGACTTGAGTATGTGTATGTGAGTGAATGTGTGTGAGAGTGCGGGAGTGTGAGAGAGTGTGTGTATGTGAGTGAATGTGTGTGAAAGTGCGGGAGTGTGTGTGAGAGTGTGTGAGAGAGAGAGACTTGAGTGTGTGTATGTGAGTGAATGTGTAAGTGAGTGCGGGAGTGTGTGTGAGAGAGAGATTTGAGTGTGTGTATGTGAGTGAATGTGTGTGTGAGTGCGGGAGTGTGTGTGAGAGTGCGGGAGTGTGAGAGAGAGAGAGAGAGAGACTTGAGTGTGTGTCTGTGAGTGAATGTGTGAGTAAGTGCGGGAGTGTGTGTGAGAGTATGTGAGAGAGATAGACTTGAGGGTGTGTATGTGAGTGAGTGTGTGTGTGAGAGTGCAGGAGTGTGAGTGAGAGAGAGACTTGAGTGTGTGTAAGTGAGTGAATGTGTGTGTGAGTGTGTGTGAGAGAGAGAGACTTGAGTGTGTGTATGTGAGTGAATGTGTATGAGAGTGCGGGAGTGTGTGTGAGAGAGTATGAGAGAGAGAGACTTGAGTGTGTGTATGTGAGTGAGGCTGTGTGAGAGTGCGGGAGTGTGTGAGAGAGAGAGAGACTTGAGTGTGTGTGTGTGTGTGACTGAATGTGTGTGTGTGAGTGCGAGTGTGTGTGAGAGAGAGAGACTTGAGTGTGTGTATGTGAGTGAATGTGTATGAGAGTGCGGGAGTGTGAGAGAGAGTGTGTGTATGTGAGTGAATGTGTGTGAAAGTGCGGGAGTGTGTGAGAGAGTATGTGAGAGAGAGAGACTTGAGTGTGTGTATGTGAGTGAATGTGTGTGAATGTGTGTGAAAGTGCGGGAGTGTGTGAGAGAGTATGTGAGAGAGAGAGACTTGAGTGCGTGTATGTGAGTGAATGTGTATGAGAGTGCGGGAGTGTGTGAGAGAGAGTATGTGAGAGAGAGAGAGACTTGAGTGTGTGTATGTGAGTGAGTGTGTGTGAGAGTGCGGGAGTGTGTGACAGAGAGAGAGACTTGAGTGTGTGTGTGTGTGACTGAATGTGTGCGTGTGAGTGCGAGTGTGTGTGAGAGAGAGAGACGTGAGTGTGTGTATGTAAGTGAATGTGTATGAGAGTGCGGGAGTGTGTGTGAGAGAGTGTGTGTATGTGAGTGAATGTGTGTGAAAGTGCGGGAGTGTGTGAGAGAGAGACTTGAGTGTGTGTATGTGTGTGTGTGTGAGAGTGCGAGAGTGTGTGTGAGAGTGTGTGAGAGAGAGAGACTTGAGTGTGTGTATGTGAGTGAATGTGTATGAGAGTGCGGGAGTGTGAGAGAGAGTGTGTGTATGTGAGTGAATGTGTGTGAAAGTGCGGGAGTGTGTGAGAGAGTATGTGAGAGAGAGAGACTTGAGTGTGTGTATGTGAGTGAATGTGTGTGAATGTGTGTGAAAGTGCGGGAGTGTGTGAGAGAGTATGTGAGAGAGAGAGACTTGAGTGCGTGTATGTGAGTGAATGTGTATGAGAGTGCGGGAGTGTGTGTGAGAGAGTATGTGAGAGAGAGAGAGACTTGAGTGTGTGTATGTGAGTGAGTGTGTGTGAGAGTGCGGGAGTGTGTGACAGAGAGAGAGACTTGAGTGTGTGTGTGTGTGACTGAATGTGTGCGTGTGAGTGCGAGTGTGTGTGAGAGAGAGAGACGTGAGTGTGTGTATGTAAGTGAATGTGTATGAGAGTGCGGGAGTGTGTGTGAGAGAGTGTGTGTATGTGAGTGAATGTGTGTGAAAGTGCGGGAGTGTGTGTGAGAGTGTGTGAGAGAGAGACTTGAGTGTGTGTATGTGTGTGTGTGTGAGAGTGCGAGAGTGTGTGTGAGAGTGTGTGAGAGAGAGAGACTTGAGTGTGTGTATGTGAGTGAATGTGTAAGTGAGTGCGGGAGTGTGAGAGAGAGAGAGATTTGAGTGTGTGTATGTGAGTGAATGTGTGTGAAAGTGCGGGAGTGTGTGAGAGAGTGTGTGAGAGAGAGAGACTTGAGTGTGTGTATGTGAGTGAATGTGTAAGTGAGTGCGGGAGTGTGTGTGAGAGAGAGATTTGAGTGTGTGTATGTGAGTGAATGTGTGTGTGAGTGCGGGAGTGTGTGTGAGAGAGTATGTGAGAGAGAGACTTGAGTGTGTGTATGTGAGTGAATGTGTGTGAGAGTGCGGGAGTGTGTGTGTGAGAGAGACTTGAGTGTGTGTACGTGAGTGAATGTGTGTGTGAGTGCACGAGTGTGTGAGAGAGACTTGACTGTGTGTATGTGTGAATGTGTGTGTGAGCGCGGGAGTGTGTGAGAGAGAATGTGTATGTGAGTGTGTGTGTGTATGAGAGTGCGGGAGTGTGTGTGTGTGAGAGACTTGAGTGTGTGTATGTGAGTGAATGTGTGTGAGAGTGCGGGAGTGTGTGAGAGAGAATGTGTATGTGAGTGTGTGTGTGTATGAGAGTGCGGGAGTGTGTGAGAGAGAGAGACTTGAGTGTGTGTATGTGAGTGAATGTGTGTGAAAGTGCGGGAGTGTGTGAGAGAGTGTGTGAGAGAGAGAGACTTGAGTGTGTGTATGTGAGTGAATGTGTGTGAAAGTGCAGGAGTGTGTGAGAGAGTGTGAGAGAGAGAGAGATTTGAGTGTGTGTATGTGAGTGAATGTGTATGTGATTGCAGGAGTGTATGTGAGAGAGAGACTTGAGTGTGTGTGTGTGAGTGAATGTGTGTGAGAGTGTGTATGTGTGTGTGTGAGAGAGTGCGGGAGTGTGAGAGAGAGACTTGAGTGTGTGTATGTGAGTGAATGTGTATGTGATTGCAGGAGAGTATGTGAGAGAGAGACTTGAGAGTGTGTGTGTGAGTGAATGTGTGTGTGTGAGTGAGTGAGTGAGTGCGGGTGTGAGTGTGTGAGAGAGATTTGAGTGTATGAGAGTGAGACACAGATCGGGGGACTGGGTGTTCAGCAGTTGGTTGGTATCTCACTCCGCGATGTGTTTGTTTTGTCCCTGCTTCAGGGGGCCGATATAAACTGCACTCATGGGACCCTGAAACCATTGCACTGTGCCTGCATGATGTCTGACCCAGAATGTGTGGAGCTCCTACTGGAGAAAGGAGCGGAGGTAAAACAAAATAATCCCACTGAGGGAGCGCCGCACTGTCGGAGGGTCAGCGCTGAGGGAGAGCCGCACTGTCGGAGGGTCAGCGCTGAGGGAGCGCCGCGCTGTCGGAGGGTCAGCGCTGAGGGAGCGCCGCGCTGTCGGAGGGTCAGCGCTGAGGGAGCGCCGCGCTGTCGGAGGGTCAGCGCTGAGGGAGCGCCGCGCTGTCGGAGGGTCAGCGCTGAGGGAGCGCCGCATTGTCGGAGGGTCAGCGCTGAGGGAGAGCCGCGCTGTCGGAGGGTCAGCGCTGAGGGAGAGCCGCGCTGTCGGAGGGTCAGTGCTGAGGGAGCGTCGCACTGTCGAAGGGTCAGCGCTGAGGGAGAGCCGCACTGTGGGAGGGTCAGTGCTGAGGGAGCGCCGCACTGTCGGAGGGTCAGCGCTGAGGGAGCGTCGCACTGTCGGAGGGTCAGCGCTGAGGGAGAGCCACGCTGTCGGAGGGTCAGCGCTGAGGGAGAGCCGCACTGTGGGAGGGTCAGTGCTGAGGGAGCGCCGCACTGTCGGAGGGTCAGCGCTGAGGGAGCGCCGCGCTGTCGGAGGGTCAGCGCTGAGGGAGCGCCGCACTGTGGGAGGGTCAGTGCTGAGGGAGCGCCGCACTGTCGGGAGAGGGAGAGCCGCACTGTGGGAGGGTCAGTGCTGAGGGAGCGCCGCGCTGTCGGGAGGGTCAGGGCTGAGGGAGAGCCGCACGGTCGGGAGGGTCAGTGCTGAGGGAGCGCCGCACTGTCGGGAGGGTCAGGGCTGAGGGAGAGCCGCACTGTCGGAGGGTCAGCGCTGAGGGAGCGCCGCACTGTCGGGAGGGTCAGGGCTGAGGGAGAGCCGCACGGTCGGGAGGGTCAGCGCCGAGGGAGCGCCGGGGGAGTGCAGCACTGCCGGAGAACTAACCGCCGATTCTCTGCAGGTGAACGCGACGGACGGCTACCACCGGACGGCCCTGCACTATGCCGCGGAGAAGGACGCTGCCTGCGTGGAGGTCCTGCTGGAGTTCGGGGCGGACCCCAACGCCCCGGACGGGAACATGGACTCCCCCCTGCACTGGGCGGCCTTCAAGAACAGCCATGAGTGCGCCCGGGCGCTGCTGGAGGCCGGAGCCCGGGTGGAGGCCTCGGACTACAACCGGGACACCCCGCTGAGCTGGGCGGCCGCCCGCGGCAACCTGGAGAGCGCGCGGGTGCTGCTGGAGTACGGGGCCCAGGTCCGGGTCCGCAACCTGAAGGGCCAGACGCCCGTCTCCCGCCTGTCGGGCCTGCTGGGCCGGGGCCTGGGGGGCGAGCGGGAGGAGGCCTGCTTCAGGCTGCTGGAGAGGGCCGGGGGCGCCTGCCTGGACCGGGCTCCCTGCACCGGAGGCCCCTCCTCCCCCACCGCCACCGCCTGGCAGCCCGGCACCCTCAAGGGGCTGAGCCGCTACGCCGTGCGGCGCAGCCTGGGCGCCCGGTACCTCCCGGCGGCTGTCGAGACCCTCCCCCTCCCCAGCTCGGTCAAGGAGTATCTGCTGCTGGCAGGGTGAGGGCCTGAGGGGGGGGGGGTGAGGGAGGGGGGTAGGGGGTGAGGGGTATTCACACTGACCCCGTCAGGGCAGCTGTCCGACTGCGGGGTGCCGGGGTTTCACAGGAGGAGGCCGTTCGGCCCCTCTCCCTCCCCCGAGCCTGTCACACAGGAACATGGAGGAGGCCATTCAGCCCCTCTCCCTCCCTCCCTCCCCCGAGCCTGTCACACAGGAACATGGAGGAGGCCATTCAGCCCCTCTCCCTCCCTCCCTCCCCCGAGCCTGTCACACAGGAACATGGAGGAGGCCATTCAGCCCCTCTCCCTCAAGCCTGTCACTCAGGAACAGTAGGAGGCCCCTCTCCCCCTCCCCGAGCCTGTGACACAGGAACAGGAGGAGGCCATTCAGCCCCTTCTCCCTTCCTGAGCCTGTGACACAGGAACAGCAGGAGGCCATTCAGCCCCTTCTCCCTCCCTGAGCCTGTTACACAGGAACAGGAGGAGGCCATTCAGCCCCTTCTCCCTCCCTGAGCCTGTGACACAGGAACAGCAGGAGGCCATTCAGCCCCTCTCCCTCAAGCCTGTCACTCAGGAACAGTAGGAGGCCCCTCTCCCCCTCCCCGAGCCTGTGACACAAGAACATGGAGGAGGCCATTCAGCCCCCCTCTCCCTCCCTCGAGCCTGTCACTCAGGAACAGGAGGAGGCCCCTCTGCCCGAGCCTGTGACACAGGAACATGGAGGAGGCCATTCAGCCCCTCTCCCTCCCTCCATGAACCTGTTACACAGGAACAGGAGGCCATTCAGCCCCTCTCCTTGAGCCTGTCACAGAGGAACAGGAGGCCATTCAGCCCCTCTCTCTCCCTCCCTCGAGCCTGTCACACAGGAACATGGAGGAGGCCATTCAGCCCCTCTCCCTCGAGCCTGTCACTCAGGAACAAGCCATTCAGCCCCTCTCGACCCAGCTGCACCAGTCGATCGCGTCACAGCCGACCTGAGCCTTGGCTCCTGTCGCTCCCTAACCCCCGAGCGCACCTTACCTTACACTGCTCTCAGTCCGTGCGAAGGTTCTGCTCTGTACGCAGAGGGGAACGAGAGGGAAGGTCCCGGATTAATCCTCTCACCGGGACGCTGCGCTAACCTCCCTCCCCGGGGGTCTAGGTTTGAACATACCACGTTAGGAGCAGTTACAGGGGCCCCCCTGGACCCTGCTCTGGATTCAATAAGATCTCTGTGTATACAAAGATATATTTTTTAGAAGGACAGAGATGTTTCTGGTGCTATGTTTTACTGTGTGTGTGTGTGCGTGTGTGTGTGTGAGCACGCTTACTGTATTCCCATCCTCGATCAGTCCGTTCGCGCGGAGAATCAGAAATCTAATAAACATCAGAGGACCTTTGAACAGTGAATCTCTCCATTCTGTTCCCAGCTTTGTCCTTGGTCCCGCTCCCACCCGACTCTCTCTCTCCGTCCAAACCCCTCTCAGGCCCTCCCTGTCTCCCCCAGCGATTGTCGCCTCTCTCAGCCGGTCTTTCTCCATCTCTCCCTCCCTCCCTCCCTCTCTCTCTGTCTCTCCAGCTGCTTGTTCCTCACTCTCAATCCCTGCCTGTCTCTCTCTCTGCCCGTACCACTTGCCGATGGGTTGCTCTGCCTCTTACCACCTCCTGTTCCGACTTAAAGGGAGCCCCGGACTCCATCTGCAAATGATCTGTCACCTCCTCCAGCCCCTACTCCCCTCCCTATCTCTGTAACATCCTCCAGCCCCTATCCCCTCCCTATCTCTGTAACCTCCTCCAGCCCCCTACACCCCTCCCTATCTCTGTAACCTCCTCCAGTCCCTACAACCCTCCTTATCTCTGTAACCTCCTCCAGTCCCTACAACCCTCCCTATCTCTGTAACCTCCGCCAGCCCCGACAACCCTTCCTATCTCTGTAACCTCCTCCAGCCCCTCCAACCCTCCCTATCTCTGTAACCTCCTCCAGCCCCTACAACCCCCCTATCTCTGTAACCTCCTCCAGTCCCTACAACCCTCCCTATCTCTGTCACCTCCTCCAGTCCCAACATCCCTCCCTATCTCCGTCACCTCCTCCAGTCCCCTACAACCCTCCCTATCTCTGTAACCTCCTCCAGCCCCTCCAACCCTCCCTATCTCTGTAACCTCCTCCAGCCCCTACAACCCCCCTATCTCTGTAACCTCCTCCAGTCCCTACAACCCTCCCTATCTCTGTCACCTCCTCCAGTCCCAACATCCCTCCCTATCTCCGTCACCTCCTCCAGTCCCCTACAACCCTCCCTATCTCTGTAACCTCCTCCATCCCCTACAACCCTCCCTATCTCTGTAACCTCCTCCAGTCCCTACAACCCTCCCTATCTCTGTAACCCCCTACAACCCTCCCTATCTCTGTAACCTCCTCCAGTCCCTACAACCCTCCCTATCTCTGTAACCTACTCCAGCTCCTACAACCCTATCTCTGTAACCTCCTCCAGCCCTCTACAACCCTCCCTATCTCTGTAACCTCCTCCAGTCCCTACAACCCTCCCTATCTCTGTAACCCCCTACAACCCTCCCTATCTCTGTAACCTCCTCCAGTCCCTACAACCCTCCCTATCTCTGTAACCTACTCCAGCTCCTACAACCCTATCTCTGTAACCTCCTCCAGCCCTCTACAACCCTCCCTATCTCTGTAACCTCCTCCAGCCCCTTCAACCCTCCCTATCTCTGTAACCTCCTCCTGTCCCCTCCAACCCTCCCTATCTCTGTAACCTCCTCCAGCCCCGACAACCCTCCCTATCTCTGTAACCTCCTCCAACCCCTACAAACCTCCCTATCTCTGTCACCTCCTCCAGCCCCTACAACCCTCCCTATCTCTGTAACCTCCTCCAGCCCCTACAACCCTCCCTATTTCTGTCACCCCCTCCAGCCCCCTACAACCCTCCCTTTCTCTGTAACCTCCTCCAGCCCCCTACTCCCCTGTCTCTGTAACCTCCTCCAGCCCCCTACAACCCTCCCCATCTCTGTAACCTCCTTCAGCCCCTACAACCCTCCCCATCTCTGTAACCTCCTTCAGCCCCTACAACCCTCCCTATCTCTGTAACCTCCTCCAGTCCCTACAACCCTCCCTATCTCTGTAACCTCCTCCAGTCCCTACAACCCTCTCTATCTCTGTAACCTCCTCCAGACCCCTACACCCCTCCCTATCTCTGTAACCTCCTCCAATTCCGGCCTCTCTCCCATCCCACCCAACCCCGATTCCCATCGCTCCACCATCGGCGGCCGTGCCTTCAGTTGCCTAGGACCCCGGGCTCTGGAATCCCCTCCCTCAACCTCTCCGCCTCTCTCTCTCTCTCTCTCTCGCCTTTTCAGAAGCTCCTTAAAACCGACCCCCCTTGGGCCGAGTTTGGGGCTGCCTGTGCCCGATATCTCCGGCTGGTCCCGATTCCGGTCTGAGGGACGGGTCTTTCTCTGCCGTTCGAAGCGGACCCTCCTATCGCACAGCGGGGTGCAGGGCTGCCCTCTATCCTGTACCCCGGGGCACTGGGATTAAACACACCGTCAGTTTAAAACACTTATGCCAAGTTTATTGGGAGAATACGCTGAGATTTCAGATTTAAGCTTCTTTTTTATATATAACATCCGCGGCTACCTTTTTAAATGTTCAGCATTAGAAATTTACAGAGATTTTTTTTTTATGTACATGAATTCACCCTTCCGTTATAAGTGGAGGAAGGGGTTAGTGAAGGAAAGAGCTACTGAGCTCCGCTCTGGAACTTGACTTTCAGCCGATCAGTTCAAACCTTCGAATCAATAGACGCACACTTTCATTACATAAAACAAGGGCCAGAAAGGTTACGTTTCCTGTCGCCACACACACACACGCACACACACACTTAAAGACACGTAGTCCAGGTCTTGTAGTGTCGACATTTACACCGTTCTATCTGAATCAAGTACTCACGGGACACAGAGTAAAGCTCCCTCTGCACCGTCCCCATCAAACACTCCCAGGACAGGTACAGCACGGGGTTAGATACAGAGTAAAGCTCCCTCTACACTGTCCCCATCAAACACTCCCAGGACAGGTACAGCACGGGGTTAGACACAGAGTAAAAACTCACTCTGCACCGTCCCCGTCAAACACTCCCAGGACAGGTACAGCACGGGGTTAGACACAGAGTAAAGCTCCCTCTGCACCGTCCCCGTCAAACGCTCCCAGGACAGGTACAGCACGGGGTTAGATACAGAGTAAAGCTCCCTCTACACTGTCCCCATCAAACACTCCCAGGACAGGTACAGCACGGGGGTCAGATACAGAGTAAAGCTCCCTCTACACCGTCCCCATCAAACACTCCCAGGACAGGTACAGCGCGGGGTTAGATACAGAGTAAAGCTCCCTCTACACCGTCCCCATCAAACACTCCCAGGACAGGCACAGCTCGGGGTTAGATACAGAGTAAAGCACCCTCTACACCGACCCCATCAAACACTCCCAGGGCAGGTACAGCACGGGGTTAGATACAGAGTAAAGCTCCCTCTACACCGTCCCCATCAAACACTCCCAGGACAGGCACAGCTCGGGGTTAGATACAGAGTAAAGCTCCCTCTACACCGTCCCCATCAAATACTCCCAGGACAGATACAGCACGGGGTTAGATACAGAGTAAAGCTCCCTCTACACTGTCCCCATCAAACACTCCCAGGACAGGTACAGCACGGGTTAGATACAGAGTAAAGCTCCCTCTACACCGACCCCATCAAACACTCCCAGGGCAGGTACAGCACGGGGTTAGATACAGAGTAAAGCTCCCTCTACACCGTCCCCGTCAAACACTCCCAGGACAGGTACAGCACGGGGTTAGATACAGAGTAAAGCTCCCTCTACACTGTCCCCATCAAACACTCCCAGGACAGGTACAGCACGGGGTTAGATACAGAGTAAAGCTCCCTCTACACCGTCCCCATCAAACACTCCCAGGACAGGTACAGCACGGGGTTAGATACAGAGTAAAGCTCCCTCTACACCGTCCCCCATCAGACACTCCCAGGACAGGCACAGCTCGGGGTTAGATAAAGAGTAAAGCTCCCTCTACACCGTCCCCATCAAACACTCCCAGGACAGGTACAGCACGGGGTTAGATACAGAGTAAAGCTCCCTCTACACCGTCCCCATCAAACACTCCCAGGACAGGTACAGCACGGGGTTAGATACAGAGTAAAGCTCCCTCTACACCGTCCCCCATCAGACACTCCCAGGACAGGCACAGCTCGGGGTTAGATAAAGAGTAAAGCTCCCTCTACACCGTCCCCATCAAACACTCCCAGGACAGGCACAGCTCAGGGTTAGATACAGAGTAAAGCTCCCTCTACACCGTCCCCATCAAACACTCCCAGGACAGGGACAGCACGGGGTTAGATACAGAATGAATCCATGATGCAGACACACTTTGGGCAAGTGTTGCTGTGGTTTCTAGTGAGGTAATACGCTCGAAACACCCCTGGAAAAACAGCGCAAAGCTTCATTTGGGTGGGAGGGAGCAAGGTGTGGGGAGGAAACTTGAAAA
>NW_027600667.1:0-11746 GCF_964194155.1 Cetorhinus maximus | reverse complement strand
GTGTGTGTGTGTGTGTGAGAGGGAAGTGTGTGTGTTTGTGTGTGTGAGAGGGGAGTGTGTGAGTGTGTGAGAGGGGAGTGTGTGTGCGCGTGTGTGAGTGAGAGGGGAGTGTGTGTGTGTGATTGAGAGGGGAGTGTGTGTGTGTGTCGGAGAGGGGAGTGTGTGTGTGTGAATGAGAGGGAAGTGTGTGTGTGTGTGTGAGAGGGGAGTGTGTGTGTGTGAATGAGAGGGGAGTGTGAGTGTGTGTGTGTGAAAGAGGGGAGTGTGTGTGTGTGTATGAGGGGAGTGTGTGTGTGTGCGTGAGAGAGAGGGGACTGTGTGTGTATGTGTGTGTGTGAGAGGGGAGTGTGTGTGTGTGTGTGAGAGAGAGAGGGGACTGTGTGTGTGTGTGCGTGAGAGGGGAGTGTGTGTGTGTGAGAGGAGAGTGTGTGTGTGTGTGTGTGTGTGTGTGGGGGGAGTGTGTGTGTGTGTGAGATGGGAGTGTGTGTGTGTGTGTGGGAGAGGGGAGTGTGTGTGTGTGTGTGTGTGAGTGAGAGGGGAGTGTGTGTGTGTGTGTGTGAGAGGGGAGTGTGTGTGTGTGTGTGTGTGAGAGGGGAGTGTGTGTGTGTGTGTGAGAGGAGAGTTTGTGTGTGTGTGTGAGAGGGGAGTGTGTGTCTGTGTGTGAGTAAGAAGGGAGTGTGTGTGTGTGTGTGTGTGTGTGTGTGAGTGAGGGGAGTGTGTGTGTGTCTGAATGAGAGGGGAGTGTGTGTGTGTGTGTGTGTGTGTGAGAGGGCAGTGTGTGTGTGTGTGAGAGGGGAGTGTGTGTGTGTGAGAGAGGGGAGGGTGTGTGTGTGAATGAGAGGGGAGTGTGTGTGTGTGTGTGTGTGAGAGAGGGGAGTGTGTGTGTGTGTGAGAGAGAGAGGGGAGTGCGTGAGTGTGTGTGAGAGGGGAGTGTGTGTGTGTGAATGAGGGGGGAGTGTGTGTGTGTGTGCGTGAGAGGGGAGTGTGTGTGTGTGTGAGTCAGAGGGGAGCGTGTGTGTGTGTGTGTGTGAGTGAGAGGGGAGTGTGTGTGTGTGAGAGGGGAGTGTGTGTGCGAGTGAGAGGGGAGTGCGTGTGTGTGTGAGAGGGGAGTGTGTGTGTGTGTGTGAATAAGAGGGGAGTGTGTGTGTGTATGTGTGTGTGTGTGTGTGAGGGGAGTGTGTGAGTGTGTGAATGAGAGGGGAGTGTGTGTGTATGTGAGAGGGGACTGTATGTGTGTGTGAGAGGGGAGTGTGTGTGTGTGTGAGAGGGGAGTGTGTGTGTGTGTGAGAGGGGAGTGTGTGTGTGTGTGAGAGGGGAATGTGTGTGCGTGTGTGTATGAGGGGAGTGTGTGTGTGCGTGAGTGAGAGGGGCGTGTGTGTGTGTGTGAATGAGAGGGGAGTGTGTGTGTGTGTGAGGTAGAGGGGAGTGTGTGTGTGTATGTGTGTGAGAGGGGAGTGTGTGTGTGTGATTGAGAGGGGAGTGTGTGTGTGAGAGTGGAGTGTGTGTGTGTATGAGAGGGGATTGTGTGTGTATGAATGCGAGGGGAGTGTGTGTGTGTGAGAGGGGAGTGTGTGTGTGTGTGAGAGGGGAGCGTGTGTGTGTGTGAGAGGGGAGTGTGTGTGTGTGTGAGAGGGGAATGTGTGTGTGTGTGTGTGTGTGTATGACGGGTCTGTGTGTGTGTGTGTGAGAGGGCAGTGTGTGTGTGTGTGTGTGTGTGAGGGGAGTGTGTGTGTGTGTGAGTGAGAGGTGAGTGTGTGTGTGTGTGTGAGAGAGGGGAGTATGTCTGTGTGTGTGTGAGAGGGGTGTGTGTGTGTGTGTGAATGAGAGGGGAGTGTGTGTGTGTGTGTGAGAGGGGACTGTGTGTGTATCTGAATGAGAGTGGAGTGAGTGTGTGTGTGTGTGAGAGGGGAGTGAGTGTGTGTGTGTGTGTGTGTGAGAGGGGAGTGTTTGTGTTTGTGAGTGAGAGTGGAGTCTGTCTGTGTGTGAGAGTGGTGTGTGTGTGTGTGTGTGAGAGAGGGGAGTGTGTGTGTGTGTGAGAGAGGGGAGTGTGTGTGTGTGTGTGTGAGAGGGGAGTGTGTGTGTGTGTGTGTGTGTGTGTGAGGTGTGTGTGTGCGATTGAGGGGAGTGTGTGTGTGTGTGTGTGTGTGTGTGAGTGAGGGGAGTGTGTGTGTGTCTGAATGAGAGGGGAGTGTGTGTGTGTGTGTGTGTGTGTGTGAGAGGGCAGTGTGTGTGTGAATGAGAGGGGAGTGTGTGTGTGTGTGTGTGTGAGAGGGGAGTTTGTGTGTGTGAATGAGAGGGGAGTGTGTGTGTGTGTGTGAGAGTGGAGTGTGTGTGTGTGAATGAGAGGGGAGTGTGTGCGTGTGTGAGAGGGGAGTGTGTGTGTGTGAATGAGAGGGGAGTGTGTGTGTGTGTGTGTGAGAGGGGACTGTGTGTGTGTATGAGGGGAGTGTGTGTGTGTGTGAGAGAGAGGGGACTGTCTGTGTGTGTGTGTGAGAGAGGGGAGTGTGTGTGTGTGAATGAGAGAGTAGTGTGTGTGTGTGTGTGTGTGTGAGAGGGGAGTGTGTGTGTGTGTGTATGAGGGGAGTGTGTGTGTCTGTGTGAGAGAGAGGGGACCGTGTGTGTGTGTGTGTGTGAGAGGGGAGTGTGTGTGTGTGAGAGGGGACTGTGTGTGTGTGTATGAGAGGGGAGTGTGTGTGTGTGTGTGTGTGTGAGAGGGGTGTATGTGTGTGTATGAGAGGGGAGTGTGTGTGTGTGTGTGTGAGAGGGGAGTGTGTGTGTGTGTGAGTGAGAGAGGAGTGTGTGTGTGTGAGAGGGGAGTCTGTGTGTGTGTGATAGGGGACTGTGTGTGTGTGTGTGAATGAGGGGAGTGTATGTGTGTGTGTGTGAGTGGAGTGTGTGTTTATGTGAGAGGGGAGTGAGTGTGTGTGTGAGAGGGGAGTATTAGTGTGTGAATGAGAGGGGCGTGTGTGTGTGTGTGAGAGGGGAGTGTGTGTGTGTGTGAGAGGGGAGTGTGTGTGTGTGTGAGAGGGGAATTTGTGTGTGTGTGTGTATGAGGGGAGTGTGTGTGTGCGTGAGTGAGAGGGGAGTGTGTGTGTGTGTGAATGAGAGGGGAGTGTGTGTGTGTGTGAGGTAGAGAGGAGTGTGTGTGTGTATGTGTGTGAGAGGGGAGTGTGTGTGTGTGATTGAGAGGGGAGTGTGTCTGCGTGTGTGTGGGAGTGGAGTGTGTGTGTGTGTGAGAGGGGAGTGTGTGTGTATGAATGCGAGGAGAGTATGTGTGTGTGAGAGGGGAGTGTGTGTGTGTGTGAGAGGGGAGTGTGTGTGTGTGTGAGAGGGGAGTGTGTGTGTGTGTGAGAGGGGAATGTGTGTGTGTGTGTGTATGACGGGACTGTGTGTGTGTGTGTGAGAGGGGAGTGTGTGTGTGTGTGTGTGTGAGGGGAGTGTGTGTGTGTGAGTGAGAGGGGAGTGTGTGTGTGCGTGTGAGAGAGGGGAGTGTGTGTGTTTGTGTGTGAGAGGGGTGTGTGTGTGTGTGTGAATAAGAGGGGAGTGTGTGTGTGTGTGTGTGAGGGGAGTGTGTGTGTGTGAATGAGAGGGGAGTGTATGAGTGTGTGTGTGAGAGGGGACTGTGTGTGTGTGTGAATGAGAGTGGAGTGTGTGTGTGTGTGTGAGAGGGGAGTGAGTGTGTGTGTGTGTGTGTGAGAGGGGAGTGTTTGTGTTTGTGAGTGAGAGTGGAGTGTGTGTGTGTGTGTGTGAGAGAGGGGAGTGTGTGTGTGTGTGTGTGTGTGAGGGGTGTGTGTGTGTGTGTGTGTGTGTGAGTGAGGGGAGTGTGTGTGCACGTGTGTGAGTGAGAGGGGAGTGTGTGTGTGTGTGAGAGGGGAGTGTGTGTGTGTGTGTGTGTGTGTGATGGGTGTGTGTGTGTGTGTGTGTGTGTGTGTGAGTGAGGGGAGTGTGTGTGCACGTGTGTGAGTGAGAGGGGAGTGTGTGTTTGTGAATGAGAGGGGAGTGTGTGTGTGTGTGAGAGGGGAGTGTGTGTGTGTGTGTGTGTGTGTGTGAGGGGAGTTTGTGTGTGTGTGTGTGTGTGTGAGTGAGAGGGGAGTGTGTGTGTGCGTGTGTGAGAGAGGGGAGTGTGTGCGTGTATGTGAATGAGAGCGGAGTGTGTGCGTGTGTGTGAGAGGGGAGTGTGTGTGTGTGTGTGAATGAGAGGGGAGTGTGTGTGTGTGTGTGTGTGTGAATAAGAGGGGAGTGTGTGTGTGTGTGTGTGTGTGTGTGTGAGGGGAGTGTGTGTGTGTGTGAATGAGAGGGGAGTGTGTGAGTGTGTGTGTGAGAGGGGACTGTGTGTGTGTGTGTGAATGAGAGTGGAGTGTGTGTGTGTGTGTGTGAGAGGGAAGTGAGTGTGTGTCTGTGTGTGTGAGAGGGGAGTGTTTGTGATTGTGAGTGAGAGTGGAGTGTGTGTGTGTGTGTGTGAGAGGGGTGTGTGTGTGTGTGTGTGTGAGAGGGGAGTGTGTGTGTGTGTGTGAGAGGGAAGTGTGTGTGTTTGTGTGTGTGAGAGGGGAGTGTGTGAGTGTGTGAGAGGGGAGTGTGTGTGCGCGTGTGTGAGTGAGAGGGGAGTGTGTGTGTGTGATTGAGAGGGGAGTGTGTGTGTGTGTCGGAGAGGGGAGTGTGTGTGTGTGAATGAGAGGGAAGTGTGTGTGTGTGTGTGAGAGGGGAGTGTGTGTGTGTGAATGAGAGGGGAGTGTGAGTGTGTGTGTGTGAAAGAGGGGAGTGTGTGTGTGTGTATGAGGGGAGTGTGTGTGTGTGCGTGAGAGAGAGGGGACTGTGTGTGTATGTGTGTGTGTGAGAGGGGAGTGTGTGTGTGTGTGTGAGAGAGAGAGGGGACTGTGTGTGTGTGTGCGTGAGAGGGGAGTGTGTGTGTGTGAGAGGAGAGTGTGTGTGTGTGTGTGTGTGTGTGTGGGGGGAGTGTGTGTGTGTGTGAGATGGGAGTGTGTGTGTGTGTGTGGGAGAGGGGAGTGTGTGTGTGTGTGTGTGTGAGTGAGAGGGGAGTGTGTGTGTGTGTGTGTGAGAGGGGAGTGTGTGTGTGTGTGTGTGTGAGAGGGGAGTGTGTGTGTGTGTGTGAGAGGAGAGTTTGTGTGTGTGTGTGAGAGGGGAGTGTGTGTCTGTGTGTGAGTAAGAAGGGAGTGTGTGTGTGTGTGTGTGTGTGTGTGTGAGTGAGGGGAGTGTGTGTGTGTCTGAATGAGAGGGGAGTGTGTGTGTGTGTGTGTGTGTGTGAGAGGGCAGTGTGTGTGTGTGTGAGAGGGGAGTGTGTGTGTGTGAGAGAGGGGAGGGTGTGTGTGTGAATGAGAGGGGAGTGTGTGTGTGTGTGTGTGTGAGAGAGGGGAGTGTGTGTGTGTGTGAGAGAGAGAGGGGAGTGCGTGAGTGTGTGTGAGAGGGGAGTGTGTGTGTGTGAATGAGGGGGGAGTGTGTGTGTGTGTGCGTGAGAGGGGAGTGTGTGTGTGTGTGAGTCAGAGGGGAGCGTGTGTGTGTGTGTGTGTGAGTGAGAGGGGAGTGTGTGTGTGTGAGAGGGGAGTGTGTGTGCGAGTGAGAGGGGAGTGCGTGTGTGTGTGAGAGGGGAGTGTGTGTGTGTGTGTGAATAAGAGGGGAGTGTGTGTGTGTATGTGTGTGTGTGTGTGTGAGGGGAGTGTGTGAGTGTGTGAATGAGAGGGGAGTGTGTGTGTATGTGAGAGGGGACTGTATGTGTGTGTGAGAGGGGAGTGTGTGTGTGTGTGAGAGGGGAGTGTGTGTGTGTGTGAGAGGGGAGTGTGTGTGTGTGTGAGAGGGGAATGTGTGTGCGTGTGTGTATGAGGGGAGTGTGTGTGTGCGTGAGTGAGAGGGGCGTGTGTGTGTGTGTGAATGAGAGGGGAGTGTGTGTGTGTGTGAGGTAGAGGGGAGTGTGTGTGTGTATGTGTGTGAGAGGGGAGTGTGTGTGTGTGATTGAGAGGGGAGTGTGTGTGTGAGAGTGGAGTGTGTGTGTGTATGAGAGGGGATTGTGTGTGTATGAATGCGAGGGGAGTGTGTGTGTGTGAGAGGGGAGTGTGTGTGTGTGTGAGAGGGGAGCGTGTGTGTGTGTGAGAGGGGAGTGTGTGTGTGTGTGAGAGGGGAATGTGTGTGTGTGTGTGTGTGTGTATGACGGGTCTGTGTGTGTGTGTGTGAGAGGGCAGTGTGTGTGTGTGTGTGTGTGTGAGGGGAGTGTGTGTGTGTGTGAGTGAGAGGTGAGTGTGTGTGTGTGTGTGAGAGAGGGGAGTATGTCTGTGTGTGTGTGAGAGGGGTGTGTGTGTGTGTGTGAATGAGAGGGGAGTGTGTGTGTGTGTGTGAGAGGGGACTGTGTGTGTATCTGAATGAGAGTGGAGTGAGTGTGTGTGTGTGTGAGAGGGGAGTGAGTGTGTGTGTGTGTGTGTGTGAGAGGGGAGTGTTTGTGTTTGTGAGTGAGAGTGGAGTCTGTCTGTGTGTGAGAGTGGTGTGTGTGTGTGTGTGTGAGAGAGGGGAGTGTGTGTGTGTGTGAGAGAGGGGAGTGTGTGTGTGTGTGTGTGAGAGGGGAGTGTGTGTGTGTGTGTGTGTGTGTGTGAGGTGTGTGTGTGCGATTGAGGGGAGTGTGTGTGTGTGTGTGAGAGAGAGGGGACTGTCTGTGTGTGTGTGTGAGAGGGGAGTGTCTGTGTGTGAGAGAGGGGAGTGTGTGTGTGTGAATAAGAGGGGAGGGTGTGTGTGTGTGTGTGTGAGAGGGGAGTGTGTGTGTGTGTATGAGGGGAGTGTGTGTGTGTGTGTGTGAGAGAGGGGACCGTGTGTGTGTGTGTGTGAGAGGGGAGTGTGTGTGTGTGAGAGGGGAGTGTGTGTGTGTGTGTGTGAGAGGGGAGTGTGTGTGTGTGTGTGTGAGTGAGAGGGGAGTGTGTGTGTGTGTGAGAGGGGAGTGTGTGTGTGTGAGAGAGGGGAATGTGTGTGTGTGTGTGTATGAGGGGAGTGTGTGTGTGTGTGTGTGAGTGGGGAATGTGTGTGTGTATGAGAGGGGAGTGTGTGTGTGTGTGTGTGAGAGGGGAGTGTGTGTGTGTGTGAGTGAGAGGGGAGTGTGTGTGTGTGTGTGAGTGAGAGGGGAGTGTGTGTGTGTGTGAGAGGGGAGTGTGTGTGTGTGTGAGAGGGGAATGTGTGTGTGTGTGTGTATGAGGGGAGTGTGTGTGTGTGTGTGTGAGTGGAGTGTGTGTGTGTGTGTGAGAGGGGAGTGTGTGTGTGTGAATGAGAGGGGAGTGTGTGTGTGTGTGAGAGGGGAGTGTGTGTGTGTGTGAGAGGGGAATGTGTGTGTGTGTGTGTGTGTATGAGGGGACTGTGTGTGTGTGTGTGTGAGAGGGGAGTGTGTGTGTGTGTGTGAGGGGAGTTTGTGTGTGTGTGTGTGTGTGTGAGTGAGAGGGGAGTGTGTGTGTGTGTGTGTGTGAGAGTGGGGAGTGTGTGTGTGTGTGTGAATGAGAGCGGAGTGTGTGCGTGTGTGTGAGAGGGGAGTGTGTGTGTGTGTGTGTGAATGAGAGGGGAGTGTGTGTGTGTGTGTGAATAAGACGGCAGTGTGTGTGTGTGTGTGTGTGTGTGTGTGAGGGGAGTGTGTGTGTGTGTGTGAATGAGAGGGGAGTGTGTGAGTGTGTGTGTGAGAGGGGACTGTGTGTGTGTGTGAATGAGAGTGGAGTGTGTGTGTGTGTGAGAGGGGAGTGTTTGTGATTGTGAGTGAGAGTGGAGTGCATGTGTGTGTGTGTGAGAGGGGTGTGTGTGTGTGTGTGTGTGTGTGTGAGAGGGGAGTGTGTGTGTGTGTGTGTGTGTGTGAGAGGGGAGTGTGTGTGTGTGTGTGAGAGGGGAGTGTGCGAGTGTGTGAGAGGGGAGTGTGTGTGTGCGTGAGGGGTGTGTGTGTGTGTGTGTGAGAGAGAGGGGAGTGTGTGTGTGTGTGTGTGAGAGGGGAGTGTGTGTGTGTGTGTGTGTGAGAGGGGAGGGTGTGTGTGTGTGTGTGTGTGTGTGTGTGAGGTGTGTGTGTGCGTGTGTGTGTGTGAGTGAGGGGAGTGTGTGTGCACGTGTGTGAGTGAGAGGGGAGTGTGTGTGTGTGAATGAGAGGGGAGTGTGTGTGTCTGTGTGAGAGGGGAGTGTGTGTGTGTGTGAGAGGGGAATGTGTGTGTGTGTGTGTGTGTATGAGGGGACTGTGTGTGTGTGTGTGTGTGAGAGGGGAGTGTGTGTGTGTGTGTGAGGGGAGTTTGTGTGTGTGTGTGTGTGTGAGTGAGAGGGGAGTGTGTGTGTGTGTGTGTGTGAGAGTGGGGAGTGTGTGTGTGTGTGTGAATGAGAGCGGAGTGTGTGCGTGTGTGTGAGAGGGGAGTGTGTGTGTGTGTGTGTGAATGAGAGGGGAGTGTGTGTGTGTGTGTGAATAAGACGGCAGTGTGTGTGTGTGTGTGTGTGTGTGTGTGTGAGGGGAGTGTGTGTGTGTGTGTGAATGAGAGGGGAGTGTGTGAGTGTGTGTGTGAGAGGGGACTGTGTGTGTGTGTGAATGAGAGTGGAGTGTGTGTGTGTGTGAGAGGGGAGTGTTTGTGATTGTGAGTGAGAGTGGAGTGCGTGTGTGTGTGTGTGAGAGGGGTGTGTGTGTGTGTGTGTGTGTGTGTGAGAGGGGAGTGTGTGTGTGTGTGTGTGTGTGAGAGGGGAGTGTGTGTGTGTGTGTGAGAGGGGAGTGTGCGAGTGTGTGAGAGGGGAGTGTGTGTGTGCGTGAGGGGTGTGTGTGTGTGTGTGTGTGTGAGTGAGGGGAGTGTGTGTGCGCGTGTGTGAGTGAGAGGGGAGTGTGTGTATGTGAATGAGAGGGGAGTGTGTGTGTGTGTGTGAGAGTGGAGGTGTGTGGTTGAATGAGAGGGGAGTGTGTGTGTGAGAGTTGAGTGTGTGTGTGTGAATGAGAGGGGAGTGTGTGTGTGTGTGTGAGAGGGGAGTGTGTGTGTGTGAGAGAGGGGAGTGTGTGTGTGTGAATGAGAGGGGAGTGTGAGTGTGTGTGTGTGTGAGAGAGGACTGTGTGTGTGTGTATGAGGGGAGTGTGTGTGTGTGTGTGAGAGAGAGGGGACTGTGTGTGTATGCGTGTGTGTGAGAGAGGACTGTGTGTGTGTGTATGAGGGGAGTGTGTGTGGGTGTGTGAGAGAGAGGGGACAGTGTGTATATGCGTGTGTGTGAGAGGGGAGTGTGTGTGTGTGTGTGTGAGAGAGAGAGGGGAGTGTGTGTGTGTGTGCGTGAGAGGGGAGTGTGTGTGTGTGAGGGGGGAGTGTGTGTGTGTGTGTGTGTGTGTGTGGGGAGTGTGTGTGTGTGTGTGAGATGGGACTGTGTGTGTGTGTGTGTGAGAGGGGAGTGTGTCTGTGTGAGAGGGGAGTGTGTGTGTGTGTGTGTGTGTGAGAGAGGGGAGTGTGTGTGTGTGTGTGAGAGGGGAGTGTGTGTGTGTTTGTGTGAGAGTGGATTGTGTGTGTGTGTGTGTGTGAGTGAGAGGGGAGTTTGTGTGTGTGTGTGTGTGTGTGAGAGGGGAGTGTGTGTGTGTGTGTGTAAGAGAGGGGAGTGAGTGTGTGAGAGGGGTGATTGTGTGTGTCAATAAGAGGGGAGTGTGTGTGAGTGTGTGTGTGTGTGTGTGAGGGGAGTGTGTGTGTGTGTGAGAGGGGACTGTGTGTGTGTGTGAATGAGAGTGGTGTGTGTGTGTGTGTGTGTGAGAGAGGGGAGTGAGTGTGTGTGTGTGTGAGAGGGGAGTGTGTGTGTGTGTGTGAGAGGGGAGGGCGTGTGTGTGTGTGTGAGTGAGAGGGGAGTGTGTGTGTGAGTGAGAGGGGAGTGTGTGTGTGAGTGTGTGAGAGGGGAGTGTGTGTGTGTGAGAGGGGACTGTATGTGTGTGTGAGTGAGGGGAGTGTGTGTGTGCGTGTGTGAGTGAGAGGGTAGTGTGTGTGTGTGAATGAGAGGGGAGTGTGTGTGTGTGTGTGTGAGAGGGGAGTGTGTGTGTGTGAATGAGAGGGGAGTGTGTGTGTGTGTGAGAGTGGAGTGTGTGTGTTTGAATGAGAGGGGAGTGTGTGTGTGTGTGAGACGGGAGTGTGTGTGTGTGAGAGGGGAGTGTGTGTGTGTGTGAGAGGGGAGGGTGTGTGTGTGTGTGTGTGTGTGAGAGGGGAGTGTGTGTGTGTGTGTGAGAGTGGAGGTGTGTGGTTGAATGAGAGGGGAGTGTGTGTGTGAGAGTTGAGTGTGTGTGTGTGAGAGAGGGGAGTGTGTGTGTGTGAATGAGAGGGGAGTGTGAGTGTGTGTGTGTGTGAGAGAGGACTGTGTGTGTGTGTATGAGGGGAGTGTGTGTGTGTGTGTGAGAGAGAGGGGACTGTGTGTGTATGCGTGTGTGTGAGAGAGGACTGTGTGTATGTGTATGAGGGGAGTGTGTGTGGGTGTGTGAGAGAGAGGGGACAGTGTGTATATGCGTGTGTGTGAGAGGGGAGTGTGTGTGTGTGTGTGAGAGAGAGAGGGGAGTGTGTGTGTGTGTGCGTGAGAGGGGAGTGTGTGTGTGTGAGGGGCGAGTCAGTGTGTGTGTGTGTGTGTGTGTGTGTGGGGGGAGTGTGTGTGTGTGTGTGAGATGGGAGTGTGTGTGTGTGTGTGAGAGGGGAGTGTGTCTGTGTGAGAGGGGAGTGTGTGTGTGTGTGTGTGTGTGTGTGAGAGAGGGGAGTGTGTGTGTGTGTGTGTGAGAGGGGAGTGTGTGTGTGTTTGTGTGAGAGTGGATTGTGTGTGTGTGTGTGTGTGAGTGAGAGGGGAGTTTGTGTGTGTGTGTGTGTGTGTGTGAGAGGGGAGTGTGTGTGTGTGTGTGTAAGAGAGGGGAGTGTGTGTGTGAGAGGGGTGTTTGTGTGTGTCAATAAGAGGGGAGTGTGTGTGAGTGTGTGTGTGTGTGTGTGAGGGGAGTGTGTGTGTGTGAGAGGGGACTGTGTGTGTGTGTGAATGAGAGTGTGTGTGTGTGTGTGTGTGTGTGTGAGAGGGGAGTGAGTGTGTGTGTGTGTGAGAGGGGAGTGTGTGTGTGTGTGTGAGAGGGGAGGGCGTGTGTGTGTGTGTGAGTGAGAGGGGAGTGTGTGTGTGTGTGAGTGAGAGGGGAGTGTGTGTGTGTGTGTGAGTGAGAGGGGAGTGTGTGTGTGTGTGAGAGGGGAGTGTGTGTGTGTGTGAGAGGGGAATGTGTGTGTGTGTGTGTATGAGGGGAGTGTATGTGTGTGTGTGTGAGTGGGGAATGTGTGTGTGTATGAGAGGGGAGTGTGTGTGTGTGTGTGTGAGAGGGGAGTGTGTGTGTGTGTGAGTGAGAGGGGAGTGTGTGTGTGTGTGTGAGTGAGAGGGGAGTGTGTGTGTGTGTGAGAGGGGAGTGTGTGTGTGTGTGAGAGGGGAATGTGTGTGTGTGTGTGTATGAGGGGAGTGTGTGTGTGTGTGTGTGAGTGGAGTGTGTGTGTGTGTGTGAGAGGGGAGTGTGTGTGTGTGAATGAGAGGGGAGTGTGTGTGTGTGTGAGAGGGGAGTGTGTGTGTGTGTGAGAGGGGAATGTGTGTGTGTGTGTGTGTGTATGAGGGGACTGTGTGTGTGTGTGTGTGAGAGGGGAGTGTGTGTGTGTGTGTGAGGGGAGTTTGTGTGTGTGTGTGTGTGTGTGAGTGAGAGGGGAGTGTGTGTGTGTGTGTGTGTGAGAGTGGGGAGTGTGTGTGTGTGTGTGAATGAGAGCGGAGTGTGTGCGTGTGTGTGAGAGGGGAG
>NW_027600666.1:0-11765 GCF_964194155.1 Cetorhinus maximus | reverse complement strand
CGTCTCTTTCTCTCGCTCGACCCCGTCTCTCTCTCACTCTCGTTCGTCCCCGTCTCACTCTATCTCTTGTTTGTCCCCGTCTCTCTCTCTCTCGCTCGACCCCGTCTCTCTCACTCTCGCTCGACCCTGTCTCTCTCTCTCTCGCTCGACCTCACCTCTCTCTCTCTCTTGCTCAACCCCGTCTCTCTCTCTCTCTAGCGCGACCCCTTCTCTTTCTCTCTCATTCGACCCCTTCTCTCTCTCTCTCTCGCTGGCTCGACCCCGTCTCTCTCTCTCTCTCTCGCTCGACACCGTCACTCTCTCTCGCTCGACCCCGTCTCTCTCTCTCGCTCGACCCCGTCTCTCTCTCTCTCTCTCTGTCTCGCTCGACACCGTCTCTCTCTCTCTCTCTCGCTCGACCCCGTCTCTCTCTCTCGCTCGACCCCATCTCTCTCTCTCTCTCTCCCGCTCGACCTCGTCTCTCTCTCTCTCGCACGACCCCGTCTCTCTCTCTCGCTCGACCCCGTCTCTCTCCCTCTCGCTCGATCCCGTCTCTCTCTCTCTCGCTCGACCCCGTCTCTCTCTCTCTATCTCTCGCTCGACCCAATCTCTCTCTCTCTCGCTCGACCCCACCTCTCTCTCTCTCTCGCTCGACCCCGTCTCTTTCTCGCTCGACCCCGTCTCTCTCTCTCTCTCGCTCAACCCCGTCTCTCTCTCTCTCTCTCTCTCTCCACCCAGTCTCTCTCTCTCTCTCCACCCCGTCTCTCTCTCTCCACCCCGTCTCTCTCTCACTCTCCACCGCGTCTCTCTCTCTCTCCACCCCGTCTATCTCTCTCTCCAACCCATCTCGCTCTTTCTCCACCCCGTCTATCTCTCTCTCTCTCTCGCTCGACCCCGTCTCTTTCTCTCGCACGACCCCGTCTCTCTCTCACTCTCGTTCGCCCCCGTCTCTCTCTCTCTCTTGTTCGTCCACGTCTCTCTCTCTCTCTCGCTTGACCCCATCTCTCTCTCTCACTCTCGCTCGACCCTGTCTCTCTCTCAGTCTCGCTCGACCCCGTCTCTGTCTCGCTCGACCCCGTCTCTTTCTCTCGCTCGACCCCGTCTCTCTCTCACTCTCGTTCGTCCCCGTCTCTCTCTCTCTCTTGTTCGTCCCCGTCTCTCTCTCTCTCTCTCTCGACCCCGTCTCTCTCACTCTCGCTCGACCCTGTCTCTCTCTCTCTCTCGCTCGACCCCACCTCTCTCTATCTCTCGCTCGACCACGTCTCTCTCTCTCGCTCGACCCCGTCTCTCTCGCTCGAACCCGTCTCTCTCTCTCGCTCGACCCCATCTCTCTCTCTCGCTGGACTCCGTCTCTCTCTCTCTCTCTCGCTCGACCCCGTATCTCCCTCTCTCTCTCTCGACCCCGTCTCTCTCTCTCTCTCGACCCCGTCTCTCTCCATCTCTCTCCACCCCGTCTCTCTCTCTCTCTCCACCCCGTCTCGCTCTCTCTCCACCCCGTCTCTCCCTCTCTCTCTCGCTCGACCCCGTCTCTTTCTCTCGCTCGACCCCGTCTCTTTCTCTCGCTCGACCACGTCTCTCTCTCACTCTTGTTCGTCCCCGTCTCTCTCTCTCTCTTGTTCGTCCCCGTCTCTCTCTCTCTCTCGCTCGACCCCGTCTCTCTCTCTCTCTCGCTCGACCCCGTCTCTCTCTCTCTCTCCCGCTCGACCCCGTCTCTCTCTCTCTGACGACCCCGTCTCTCTCTGTCTCTCGACCCCGTCTCGCTCTCTCTCCACCCCGTCTCTCTCTCCCTCTCGCTCGACCCCGTCTCTTTCTCTCGCTCAACCCCGTCTCTTTCTCTCGCTCGACCCCGTCTCTTTCTCTCGCTCAACCCCGTCTCTTTCTCTCGTTCGTCCCCGTCTCTCTCTCTCTCGTTCGTCCCCGTCTCTCTCTCTTGCTCGACCCCGTCTCTCTCTCTCTCTCGCTCGACCCTGTCTCTCTCTCAGTCTCGCTCGCCCCCATCTCTGTCTCACTCGACCCCGTCTCTTTCTCTCGCTCGACCCCGTCACTTTCTCTCCCTCGACCCCATCTCTCTCTCTCTCTTGTTCGTCCCCGTCTCTCTCTCTCTCTCGCTCAACCCCGTCTCTCTCACTCTCGCTCGACCCTGTCTCTCTCACTCTCAACCCCGTCTCTCTCTCTCTCTCTCGACCCCGTCTATCTCTCTCTCTCGACCCAGTCTCTCTCTCTCTCGATCCCGTCTCTCTCTCTCTCGACCCCGTCTCTATCTCTCTCGACCCCTTCTCTCTCTCTCTCTCGACCCCGTCTCTCTCTGTCTCTCTCTCGACCCCATCTCTCTCTCTCTCTCTCTCTCTCTCGCTCGACCCTGTCTCTCTCTCTCTCTCGCTCGACCCCGTCTCTCTCTCTCTCTCGCTCGACCCCATCTCTCTCTCTGTCTCTCTTGCTCGACCCCGTCTCTCTCGCTCTCTCTCTCGCTCGACCCCGTCTCTCTCTCTCTCTCTCTCGCTCGACCCCGTCTCTCTCTCTCTCGCTCGTCCCAATCTCTCTCTCTCTCGTTCGAACCCGTATCTCTCTCTCTCGCTCGACCCCGTATCTCTCTCTCGCTCGACTCCGTCTCTCTCTCTCTCTCTCCCGACGCCATCTCTCTCTCTCTCGCTCAACCCCGTCTCTCTCTCTCTCGCTCAACCCCGTCTCTCTCTCTCTTTCTACCCCGTCTCTCTCTCTCTCTCGCTCGTCCCGTCTCTCTCTCTCTCTCACTCTCTCACTCGCTCGACCCCGTCTATCTCTCTCGACCCCGTCTCTCTCTCTCTCTCGCTCAACTCCGTCTCTCTCTCTCTCTCTCTCTCGCTCTACCCCGTCTCTTTCATCTTTCGCTCGACCCCGTCTCTCTCTCTCTCTCTCGCTCGACCCCGTCTCTCTCTCTCTCTCTCGCTCGACCCCGTCTTGCTCTCTCTCTCCCGCTCGACCCCGTCTCTCTCTCTCTGATGACCCCGTCTCGCTCTCTCTCTCTCAACCCCGTCTCTCTCTCTCTCTCTCTCTCTCCACCCCGTCTCTCTCTCTCTCTCCACCCCGTCTCTCTCTCTCTCTCCACCCCGTCTCTCTCTCACTCTCCACAGCGTCTCTCTCTCTCTCCACCCCGTCTATCTCTCTCTCCAACCCATCTCGCTCTTTCTCCACCCCGTCTATCTCTCTCTCTCTCTCGCTCGACCCCATCTCTTTCACTCGCACGACCCCATCTCTCTCTCACTCTCGTTCGCCCCCGTCTCTCTCTCTCTCTTGTTCGTCCACGTCTCTCTCTCTCTCTCGCTCGACCCCATCTCTCTCTCTCACTCTCGCTCGACCCCGTCTCTCTCTCTCGCTCGACCCCGTCTCTCTCTCTCTCTCCCGCTCGACCTCGTCTCTCTCTCTCTCTCCCGCTCGACCCCGTCTCTCTCTCTCGACCCCGTCTCTCTCTCTCGCTCGACCCCGTCTCTTTCTCGCTCGAACCCGTCTCTCTCTCTCTCTCGCTCAACCCCGTCTCTCTCTCTCTCTCTCTCCACCCCTTCTCTCTCTCTCCCTCCACCCCGTCTCTCTCTCTCTCTCCACCCCGTCTCGCTCTCTCTCTCCACCCCGTCTCGCTCTCTCTCTCCACCCCGTCTCTCTCTCTCTCTTTCTCGCTCGACCCCGTCTCTTTCTCTCGCTCGACCCCGTCTCTCTCTCACTCTCGTTCGTCCCCGTCTCTCTCTCTCTCTCTTGTTCGTCCCCGTCTCTCTCTCTCTCTCTCTCGCTCGACCCGGTCTCTCTCTCTCTCACTCTCGCTCGACCCTGTCTCTCTCTCAGTCTCGCTCGACCCCGTCTCTGTCTCGCTCGACGCCGACTCTTTCTCTCGCTCGACCCCGTCTCTTTCTCTCGCTCGACCCCGTCTCTCTCTCACTCTCATTCGTCCCCGTCTCACTCTATCTCTTGTTTGTCCCCGTCTCTCTCTCTCGCTCGACCCCGTCTCTCTCACTCTCGCTCGACCCTGTCTCTCTCTCTCTCTCGCTCGACCTCACCTCTCTCTCTCTCTTGCTCAACCCCGTCTCTCTCTCTCTCTCGCGCGACCCCTTCTCTTTCTCTCTCATTCGACCCCTTCTCTCTCTCTCTCTCGCTGGCTCGACTCCGTCTCTCTCTCTCTCTCTCTGTCTCGCTCGACACCGTCACTCTCGCTCTCTCTCGCTCGACCCCGTCTCTCTCGCTCTTTCTCGCTCGACCCCGTCTCTCTCTCTCGCTCGACCCCGTCTCTCTCTCTCGCTCGACCCCGTCTCTCTCTCTCTCTCTCCCGCTCGACCTCGTCTCTCTCTCTCTCTCGCACGACCCCGTCTCTCTCTCTCGCTCGACCCCGTCTCTCTCCCTCTCGCTCGATCCCGTCTCTCTCTCTCTCGCTCGACCCCGTCTCTCTCTCTCTATCTCTCGCTCGACCCAATCTCTCTCTCTCTCGCTCGACCCCACCTCTCTCTCTCTCGCTCGACCCCGTCTCTTTCTCGCTCGACCCCGTCTCTCTCTCTCTCTCGCTCAACCCCGTCTCTCTCTCTCTCTCTCTCTCCACCCAGTCTCTCTCTCTCTCTCCACCCCGTCTCTCTCTCTCCACCCCGTCTCTCTCTCACTCTCCACCGCGTCTCTCTCTCTCTCCACCCCGTCTATCTCTCTCTCCAACCCATCTCGCTCTTTCTCCACCCCGTCTATCTCTCTCTCTCTCTCGCTCGACCCCGTCTCTTTCTCTCGCACGACCCCGTCTCTCTCTCACTCTCGTTCGCCCCCGTCTCTCTCTTTCTCTTGTTCGTCCATGTCTCTTTCTCTCTCTCGCTCGACCCCATCTCTCTCTCTCACTCTCGCTCGACCCTGTCTCTCTCTCAGTCTCGCTCCACCCCGTCTCTGTCTCGCTCGACCCCGTCTCTTTCTCTCGCTCGCCCCCGTCTCTCTCTCACTCTCGTTCGTCCCCGTCTCTCTCTCTCTCTTGTTCGTCCCCGTCTCTCTCTCTCTCTCTCTCTCGACCACGTCTCTCTCTCTCGCTCGACCCCGTCTCTCTCGCTCGAACCCGTCTCTCTCTCTCGCTCGACCCCATCTCTCTCTCTCTCTCGCTGGACTCCGTCTCTCTCTCTCTCTCTCGCTCGACCCCGTATCTCCCTCTCTCTCTCTCGACCCCGTCTCTCTCTCTCTCTCGACCCCGTCTCTCTCCATCTCTCTCCACCCCGTCTCTCTCTCTCTCTCCACCCCGTCTCGCTCTCTCTCCACCCCGTCTCTCCCTCTCTCTCTCGCTCGACCCCGTCTCTTTCTCTCGCTCGACCCCGTCTCTTTCTCTCGCTCGACCACGTCTCTCTCTCACTCTTGTTCGTCCCCGTCTCTCTCTCTCTCTCGCTCGACCCCGTCTCTCTCTCTCTCTCGCTCGACCCTGTCTCTCTCTCAGTCTCGCTCGCCCCCATCTCTGTCTCACTCGACCCCGTCTCTTTCTCTCGCTCGACCCCGTCACTTTCTCTCGCTCGACCCCGTCTCTCTCTCTCTCTTGTTCGCCCCCGTCTCTCTCTCTCTCTCACTCGACCCCGTCTCTCTCACTCTCGCTCGACCCTGTCTCTCTCACTCTCAACCCCGTCTCTCTCTCTCTCTCTCGACCCCGTCTATCTCTCTCTCTCGACCCCGTCTCTCTCTCTCTCGACCCCGTCTCTCTCTCTCTCGACCCCGTCTCTATCTCTCTCGACCCCTTCTCTCTCTCTCTCTCGACCCCGTCTCTCTCTCTCTCTCGACCCTGTCTCTCTCTCTCTCTGGACCACATCTCTCTCTCTCGCTCGACCCGTCTCTCTCTGTCTCTCTCTCGACCCCGTCTCTCTCTCTCTCTCTCTCTTGCTCGACCCTGTCTCTCTCTCTCTCTCGCTCGACCCCGTCTTGCTCTCTCTCTCCCGCTCGACCCCGTCTCTCTCTCTCTGATGACCCCGTCTCGCTCTCTCTCTCTCAACCCCGTCTCTCTCTCTCTCTCTCTCTCTCCACCCCGTCTCTCTCTCTCTCTCCACCCCGTCTCTCTCTCTCCACCCCGTCTCTCTCTCACTCTCCACCGTGTCTCTCTCTCTCTCCACCCCGTCTATCTCTCTCTCCAACCCATCTCGCTCTTTCTCCACCCCGTCTATCTCTCTCTCTCTCTCGCTCGACCCCATCTCTTTCACTGGCACGACCCCGTCTCTCTCTCACTCTCGTTCGCCCCCGTCTCTCTCTCTCTCTTGTTCGTCCACATCTCTCTCTCTCTCTCGCTCGACCCCATCTCTCTCTCTCACTCTCGCTCGACCCCGTCTCTCTCTCTCGCTCGACCCCGTCTCTCTCTCTCTCTCCCGCTCGACCTCGTCTCTCTCTCTCTCTCCCGCTCGACCCCGTCTCTCTCTCTCGCTCGACCCCGTCTCTCTCTCTCGCTCGACCCCGTCTCTTTCTCGCTCGAACCCGTCTCTCTCTCTCTCTCGCTCGACCCCGTCTCTTTCTCTCGCTCGACCCCGTCTCTTTCTCTCGCTCGACCCCGTCTCTTTCTCTCGCTCGACCCCGTCTCTCTCTCACTCTCGTTCGTCCCCGTCTCTCTCTCTCTCTTGTTCGTCCCCGTCTCTCTCTCTCTCTCTCTCGACCCCGTCTCTCTCACTCTCGCTCGACCCCGTCTCTCTCTATCTCTCGCTCGACCACGTCTCTCTCTCTCGCTCGACCCCGTCTCTCTCGCTCGAACCCGTATCTCTCTCTCGCTCGACCCCATCTCTCTCTCTCTCTCGCTGGACTCCGTCTCTCTCTCTCTCTCTCGCTCGACCCCGTATCTCCCTCTCTCTCTCTCGACCCCGTCTCTCTCTCTCTCTCGACCCCGTCTCTCTCTCTCTCTCGACCCCGTCTCTCTCCATCTCTCTCCACCCCGTCTCTCTCTCTCTCTCCACCCCGTCTCGCTCTCTCTCCACCCCGTCTCTCCCTCTCTCTCTCGCTCGACCCCGTCTCTTTCTCTCGCTCGACCCCGTCTCTTTCTCTCGCTCGACCACGTCTCTCTCTCACTCTTGTTCGTCCCCGTCTCTCTCTCTCTCTCGCTCGACCCCGTCTCTCTCTCTCTCTCGCTCGACCCTGTCTCTCTCTCAGTCTCGCTCGCCCCCATCTCTGTCTCACTCGACCCCGTCTCTTTCTCTCGCTCGACCCCGTCACTTTCTCTCGCTCGACCCCGTCTCTCTCTCTCTCTTGTTCGCCCCCGTCTCTCTCTCTCTCTCACTCGACCCCGTCTCTCTCACTCTCGCTCGACCCTGTCTCTCTCACTCTCAACCCCGTCTCTCTCTCTCTCTCTCGACCCCGTCTATCTCTCTCTCTCGACCCCGTCTCTCTCTCTCTCGACCCCGTCTCTCTCTCTCTCGACCCCGTCTCTATCTCTCTCGACCCCTTCTCTCTCTCTCTCTCGACCCCGTCTCTCTCTCTCTCTCGACCCTGTCTCTCTCTCTCTCTGGACCACATCTCTCTCTCTCGCTCGACCCGTCTCTCTCTGTCTCTCTCTCGACCCCGTCTCTCTCTCTCTCTCTCTCTTGCTCGACCCTGTCTCTCTCTCTCTCTCGCTCGACCCCGTCTTGCTCTCTCTCTCCCGCTCGACCCCGTCTCTCTCTCTCTGATGACCCCGTCTCGCTCTCTCTCTCTCAACCCCGTCTCTCTCTCTCTCTCTCTCTCTCCACCCCGTCTCTCTCTCTCTCTCCACCCCGTCTCTCTCTCTCCACCCCGTCTCTCTCTCACTCTCCACCGTGTCTCTCTCTCTCTCCACCCCGTCTATCTCTCTCTCCAACCCATCTCGCTCTTTCTCCACCCCGTCTATCTCTCTCTCTCTCTCGCTCGACCCCATCTCTTTCACTGGCACGACCCCGTCTCTCTCTCACTCTCGTTCGCCCCCGTCTCTCTCTCTCTCTTGTTCGTCCACATCTCTCTCTCTCTCTCGCTCGACCCCATCTCTCTCTCTCACTCTCGCTCGACCCCGTCTCTCTCTCTCGCTCGACCCCGTCTCTCTCTCTCTCTCCCGCTCGACCTCGTCTCTCTCTCTCTCTCCCGCTCGACCCCGTCTCTCTCTCTCGCTCGACCCCGTCTCTCTCTCTCGCTCGACCCCGTCTCTTTCTCGCTCGAACCCGTCTCTCTCTCTCTCTCGCTCAACCCCGTCTCTCTCTCTCTCTCTCTCCACCCCTTCTCTCTCTCTCCCTCCACCCCGTCTCTCTCTCTCTCTCCACCCCGTCTCGCTCTCTCTCTCCACCCCGTCTCTCTCTCTCTCTCTTTCTCGCTCGACCCCGTCTCTTTCTCTCGCTCGACCCCGTCTCTCTCTCACTCTCGTTCGTCCCCGTCTCTCTCTCTCTCTCTTGTTCGTCCCCGTCTCTCTCTCTCTCTCTCTCGCTCGACCCGGTCTCTCTCTCTCTCACTCTCGTTCGACCCTGTCTCTCTCTCAGTCTCGCTCGACCCCGTCTCTGTCTCGCTCGACGCCGACTCTTTCTCTCGCTCGACCCCGTCTCTTTCTCTCGCTCGACCCCGTCTCTCTCTCACTCTCGTTCGTCCCCGTCTCACTCTATCTCTTGTTTGTCCCCGTCTCTCTCTCTCTCGCTCGACCCCGTCTCTCTCACTCTCGCTCGACCCTGTCTCTCTCTCTCTCTCGCTCGACCTCACCTCTCTCTCTCTCTTGCTCAACCCCGTCTCTCTCTCTCTCTCGCGCGACCCCTTCTCTTTCTCTCTCATTCGACCCCTTCTCTCTCTCTCTCTCGCTGGCTCGACTCCGTCTCTCTCTCTCTCTCTCTGTCTCGCTCGACACCGTCACTCTCGCTCTCTCTCGCTCGACCCCGTCTCTCTCTCTCGCTCGACCCCGTCTCTCTCTCTCGCTCGACCCCGTCTCCCTCTCTCTCTCTCTGTCTCGCTCGACACCGTCTCTCTCTCTCTCTCTCGCTCGACCCCGTCTCGCTCTCTCGCTCGACCCCATCTCTCTCTCTCTCTCTCCCGCTCGACCTCGTCTCTCTCTCTCTCTCGCACGACCCCGTCTCTCTCTCTCGCTCGACCCCGTCTCTCTCCCTCTCGCTCGATCCCGTCTCTCTCTCTCACGCTCGACCCCGTCTCTCTCTCTATCTCTCGCTCGACCCAATCTCTCTCTCTCTCGCTCAACCCCACCTCTCTCTCTCTCGCTCGACCCCGTCTCTTTCTCGCTCGACCCCGTCTCTCTCTCTCTCTCGCTCAACCCCGTCTCTCTCTCTCTCTCTCTCTCTCACCCAGTCCCTCTCTCTCTCTCCACCCCGTCTCTCTCTCTCCACCCCGTCTCTCTCTCACTCTCCACCGCGTCTCTCTCTCTCTCCACCCCGTCTATCTCTCTCTCCAACCCATCTCGCTCTTTCTCCACCCCGTCTATCTCTCTCTCTCTCTCTCGCTCGACCCCGTCTCTTTCTCTCGCACGACCCCGTCTCTCTCTCACTCTCGTTCGCCCCCGTCTCTCTCTCTCTCTTGTTCGTCCACGTCTCTCTCTCTCTCTCGCTCGACCCCATCTCTCTCTCTCACTCTCGCTCGACCCTGTCTCTCTCTCAGTCTCGCTCCACCCCGTCTCTGTCTCGCTCGACCCCGTCTCTTTCTCTCGCTCGCCCCCGTCTCTCTCTCACTCTCGTTCGTCCCCGTCTCTCTCTCTCTCTTGTTCGTCCCCGTCTCTCTCTCTCTCTCTCTCGACCCCGTCTCTCTCACTCTCGCTCGACCCCGTCTCTCTCTATCTCTCGCTCGACCACGTCTCTCTCTCTCGCTCGACCCCGTCTCTCTCGCTCGAACCCGTCTCTCTCTCTCGCTCGACCCCATCTCTCTCTCTCTCTCGCTGGACTCCGTCTCTCTCTCTCTCTCGCTCGACCCCGTATCTCCCTCTCTCTCTCTCGACCCCGTCTCTCTCTCTCTCTCGACCCCGTCTCTCTCCATCTCTCTCCACCCCGTCTCTCTCTCTCTCTCCACCCCGTCTCGCTCTCTCTCCACCCCGTCTCTCCCTCTCTCTCTCGCTCGACCCCGTCTCTTTCTCTCGCTCGACCCCGTCTCTTTCTCTCGCTCGACCACGTCTCTCTCTCACTCTTGTTCGTCCCCGTCTCTCTCTCTCTCTTGTTCGTCCCCGTCTCTCTCTCTCTCTCGCTCGACCCCGTCTCTCTCTCTCTCTCGCTCGACCCCGTCTCTCTCTCTCTCTCCCGCTCGACCCCGTCTCTCTCTCTCTGACGACCCCGTCTCTCTCTGTCTCTCGACCCCGTCTCGCTCTCTCTCCACCCCGTCTCTCTCTCCCTCTCGCTCGACTCCGTCTCTTTCTCTCGCTCGACCCCGTCTCTTTCTCTCGCTCGACCCCGTCTCTTTCTCTCGCTCGACCCCGTCTCTCTCTCACTCTCGTTCGTCCCCGTCTTTCTCTCTCTCGTTCGTCCCCGTCTCTCTCTCTCGCTCGACCCCGTCTCTCTCTCTCTCTCGCTCGACCCTGTCTCTCTCTCAGTCTCGCTCGCCCCCATCTCTGTCTCACTCGACCCCGTCTCTTTCTCTCGCTCGACCCCGTCACTTTCTCTCGCTCGACCCCGTCTCTCTCTCTCTCTTGTTCGTCCCCGTCTCTCTCTCTCTCTCGCTCGACCCCGTCTCTCTCACTCTCGCTCGACCCTGTCTCTCTCACTCTCAACCCCGTCTCTCTCTCTCTCTCTCGACCCCGTCTATCTCTCTCTCTCGACCCCGTCTCTCTCTCTCTCGACCCCGTCTCTCTCTCTCTCGACCCCGTCTCTATCTCTCTCGACCCCTTCTCTCTCTCTCTCTCGACCCCGTCTCTCTCTCTCTCTCGACCCTGTCTCTCTCTCTCTCTGGACCACATCTCTCTCTCTCGCTCGACCCGTCTCTCTCTGTCTCTCTCTCGACCCCGTCTCTCTCTCTCTCTCTCTCTTGCTCGACCCTGTCTCTCTCTCTCTCTCGCTCGACCCCGTCTCTCTCTCTCTCTCGCTCGACCCCGTCTCTCTCTCTGTCTCTCTTGCTCGACCCCGTCTCTCTCGCTCTCTCTCTCGCTCGACCCCGTCTCTCTCTCTCTCTCTCTCACTCGTCCCGTCTCTCTCTCTCTCTCGCTCTCTCACTCGCTCGACCCCGTCTATCTCTCTCGACCCCGTCTCTCTCTCTCTCTCTCGCTCAACCCCGTCTCTGTCTCTCTCGCTCGAACCCGTCTCTCTTTCTCTCTCGTTCGACAACGTCTCTTTCTCTCTTGCTCGACCCCGTCTCTCTCTCTTTCACTCGACCCCGTCTCATTCTCGTTCGACCCCGTCTCTCTCTCTCACTCGCTCGACCCCGTCTCTCTCTCTCACTCGCTCGACCCCGTCTCTCTCTCTCTCTCCCGCTCGACCCCGTCTCTCTCTCTCTGACGACCCCGTCTCTCTCTCTCGACCCCATCTCTCTCTCTCTCTCCACCCCGTCTCTCTCTCTCCACCCCGTCTCTCTCTCTCTCCACCCCGTCTCACTCTCTCTCCACCCCGTCTCTCTCTCACTCTCGCTCGACCCCGTCTCTTTCTCTCGCTCGACCCCGTCTCTCTCTCACTCTTGTTCGTCCCCGTCTCTCTCTCTCTCGCTCGACCCCATCTCTTTCTCTCTCTCACTCTCTCACTCGCTCGACACCGTCTATCTCACTCGACCCCGTCTCTCTCTCTCTCTCGCTCGCTCGACCCCGTCACTGTCTCTCTCGCTCGATCCAGTCTCTCTCTCGCTCTCGCCCGACACCGTCTCTCTCTCTCTCTCTCGCTCGGCCCCGTCTCTCTCTATCTCTCGCTCGACCCCGTCTCTCTCTCTCTCTCACTCGA
>NW_027600665.1:0-11788 GCF_964194155.1 Cetorhinus maximus | reverse complement strand
GGGGCATGGACTGGAGCTGTGTCTGTGATGCAGTCAGCTCAGAAGTGATGACTCTTTTAATTAATCTTGCCAGCAGATCTGAGATAAAAATAGACTTTGCATTCGAGCGCGTTGAATAAAAGATCTCTTTTGCCGCTCCATTGTCACGGGCAGGATTTGTGTGGTCCCTTCCCGTCCGCAATCAGGATGATTGTGTGTAAAGAGCATGTGTTACCTCACCCACCGAGTGATTTTTTTTCTTAATTTGAAATAATTTTCAGCAGCAGCCTGTCTGGTGATTTGACAGGCAGAGGAGGATATTTATTATCCCACACTTGCCCCTGATGCTTGAACGCAGCGTCTCAATCAGTGTCCCCGCTCGCACCATCACACACACACACACAAGGATGAGATACAGATGAAGCTAAAGCCGTAATTATAAAAAATTCAATTTGCGATTCAGTCTCTGTGTCGATGCCGACCGGAATATCTCTGAGCTGAGTTGATCCTTTATAGTTGGAGCGAAGGCCTTTTAGAACCAAAGGATTCTCGTGAAGCTGTGAAGCCTTTTGTGGGCAAATAGCCAGATTGGTTCTCAGGTGGACTTGGAAGCTGAAACAAAGGACAGTACTTTGGCTGTATCAGAGGGATTTGGACTATAATGGTTCTGCTGTTTCAGACGTTTCACTGCTGGACTCTTTGTTTGGGATATTTTGAACTGCAGTCCCCGGAAGTTAGTTTCAGTCACATGACTGCAGGGTTAACACTTCTGGGGCCTAGACCACCACCATACGATAGCAGTTTACAATGGTTGTTCACTCTTTACTTTGTTGACCTCAAACAGTCTCCTTTTGTTCAATATGGCACTCGGAGACCAACAACCTAGAGATCCCATATTCCTCAAATGCTGGTGGTTCATCCTTAAACAATGAGATGTGTAAACTTCGCAGGTGACTGTAAAGTTTCCTTATTTAGGCCCATCACAGATGTAGAAGAGGCCCTTCGGACCATCGAGTCTGTACCGACACGTGAGAAACACCTGACCTACCTACCTAATCCCATTTACCAGCACTTGGCCCACAGCCTTGAATGTTATGACGTGCCAAGTGCTCATCCAGGTACTTTTTAAAGGATGTGAGGCTAACCCGCCTCCACCACCCTCCCAGGCAGCACATTCCAGACCGTCACCACCCTCTGAGTAAAAAGGTTTTTCCTCACATCCCCCCTAAACTTCCTGCCCCTCACTTTGAACTAATGTCCCCTTGTGACTGACCCTTCAACTAAGGGGAACAGCTGCTCCCTATCCACACTGTCCATGCCCCTCATAATCTTGTACACCTCGATCAGGTCACCCCTCAGTCTTCTCTGCTCCAACGAAAACAACCCAAGTCTATCCAACCTCTCTTCATAACTTAAATGTTTCATCCCAGGCAACATCCTGGTGAATCCCCTCTGCACCCTCTCCAGTGCAGCCCACGTTTAATTAAATTTTGGCCCCAGAATTGAATACTGTCCACAATTTAATTGCCCAGTTACCTGTTAAGTTGAGGCCATCTTAACAGGTTCTGCGGCCAGTTGCACCAAGAATGAGTGGATAGTCCGCAATATCCAATATCCTCCTGCTTATCATGAGTGTGTCGACCCCCATTGGGAGGGTAGATCCCCCTTAAAGGAGGCTGCACCTTTGGAATGATGGAGCAAAGCAGTGGGCCTCACTGACCTGGCAGTAACCAGGTCCACAGTGAGCGGAGCCCAGCGAGAATGGCCAGTCTGGGGCTGCTTCATGGGGCTTTGGGGAAGGAGGGAGTTGGATGAGGCCTACTGCTCCCCACCCAGTCACCTGCCTGTTTCGAAGTATGTTCGGGGGGTGGTTGAGGCCATATCTGGGGGCTGGAAGATTGGACGCTCCACGCTCCCAACTGTGACCGGTGGGGAGGGGGGCGGGCAGCCGGCTGGTTTACTCATGGGACTGGTCCCCGATCTGGGGTTGAGGCCCTCACCCTGGTCTGTAAACCACTGACCCCCACCCACCCACCCACCCATCCACCCCTTCCCTCTCCTGGACCCCCTCAGCCCTGCGGAAGCCGCCTTCAGTCGGCTGTTGTGGCCTTCCCAGTGTGGATAGTGCCTCCATTTGACCTCTCACCCTTGGCCGTCGGACCCCTCTACAAGGTCGGCGACCTTCCACCCCGCCCAGAGGTCGTGACCTATTGTACCCGGGTCCTGCCTGGGGTGGTGGGGGAGGGAGGAGGGGGGCTATTCCAGCAGGCAGGGGTAGTTGTGCAGGTAAATTCGAAAGGCCTGGGGTAAGAGTGCGGTGAGTTCAGTTCCTGGTTCGAGAACTACCGCCGTTAAAAAAATAAATCACAGATCGGGAACGCCAGGCGGTCGGAACGATGTCGAAAATCCCGATTGGTTTGTCGATGCCCCTTTAGAGAGGGGAATCGGGTCATCTATACCCGGCCTGGGACTCCAGTCACACAGCAACATGGCTTCACCTCTGCTGAGGTCGAGTGAGCCTCTCGCTGGTGTCCATGGCAACGAGAGTCGGGCCTTCAGTGAGGCCTACATCCTGAGCAGGAGTCAGTGAGAGAGAGAGAGGGAAAACCACTCCTGCCAAGTCGTTGATGGATTCTCAAGGCCACAACCTTCGAATTGAATTGAATTGCCAGGGCACTTGGCTTGGCGTCTCTCTCTGTTTCACTACATTACACCCCCCCTCGCCTCGGGGTCGGGAAGGTTGCGGGCTGGAGCCCCAGTGCAGACGCTTGGGAACGCCATCCCAGGCTGAGGCTCCCAGTGCCGCTCCGAGGGAGCGCCACACTGCCGGAGGCGCTGGCTTTCGGGCGAGACGCTAAGCCGAGGCCCGGGGCTGGCCCCTTCAGGTGGACGTACAAGATCCCAAGGCCGCAATCGGAGGTGGGGGAGGAGGAGGAGGAAGGGGGGCTAGTTCTCCTGGGGGCCAATATTTATCCCTCAGCCAACAGGACCGGAAAATAGATCATCTGGTCATGATTACATTCCTGTTTGTGGGATCTTGCTGTGCACAAACTGGCTGCTGAATTTTCTAGACTATAACAGTGACTACACTTCAGAAGAACTTCATTGGGTGGAGGTCTTGAGATGTCCTGGGGTTGTGGAAGGCGCTATATAAATGTTTAATGTTTCACTGAAGATGGAACTACCAAGCAGATTATTTTACTCATTCAAGGACTGTGGGTATCGCTGGCTGGGCCCAGCATTTATTGCCCATCCCTAATTGCCCCTTGAGAAGGTGGTGGTGAGCTGCCTTCTTGAGCCGCTGCAGTCCATGTGGTGTAGGTACACCCACAGCGCTGTTAGGGAGGAAGTTCCAGGATTTTGATCCAGCGACAGTGAAGGAACGGCCGATATATTTCCAAGTCAGGGTGATGAGTGACTTGGAGGGGAACTTCCAGGTGGTGGTGTTCCCCATGTGTCTGCTGCCCTTGTCCTTCTAGATGGTAGCGGTCGTGGGTTTGGAAGGTGCTGTCTAAGGAGCCTTGGTGAGTTTCTGCAGTGCATCTTGTAGATGGTACACACACTGCTGCTACTGTGCGTCGGTGGTAGAGGGAGTGAATGTTTGTGGATGTGGTGCCAATCAAGCGGGGCTGCTTTGTCCTGGATGGTGTTGAGCTTCTTGAGTGTTGTAGGAGCTGCACTCATCCAGGCAAGTGGGGAGTATTCCATCACACTCCTGACTTGTACCTTGTAGATGGTGGACAGGCTTTGGGGAGTCAGGAGGTGAGTTACTCTCCGCAAAATTCCCAGCCTCTGACCTGCTCTTGTAGCCACAGTATTTATATGGCTGGTCCAGTTCAGTTTCTGGTCAATGGTAACCCCCAGGATGTTGATAGTGGGGGATTCAGTGATGGTAGTGTTTAAATGTCAAGGGGTGATGGTTGGATTCTCTCTTGTTGGAGATGGTCATTGCCTGGCACTTGTGCGGCGCGAATGTTACTTGTCACTTGTCAGCCCAAGCCTGGGTATTGTCCAGGTCTTGCTGCATTTGGATATGGGCTGCTTCAGTATCTGAGGAGTCACGAATGGTGCTGAACATTGTGCAATCATCAGCGAACATCCCCACTTCTGACCTTCTGATGGAAGGAAGGTCATTGATGAAGCCACATTGATGTATCTACAAACCTGGTCTTCAGCTTGTGCACCCAGCCAGCCTGTCTCTTCTTGCCTGACATTCCTATGCTGCTGTTTCCCTCAATCACACCCTTAAACGTGCGCTTATGTATAGGAACATTGATAAAGGTTGGAGATATTCTCTGTTTGCGCATGGAGAAACAGAATTTGACAACACAGGGTCCGGTCTATGCCAGGACTGAGGTCAGTGCTACCCAAACTATATTCCAGTTTGACCCAGTTTTCACAGCTGATCATTAATATGGACCTTGATACCTGCACAAAGCAGCGTAATAACATTATATAATTATTAAAGTTCATGTATTATAGATCCAGATATAAACATATTCCATTTAACGTGAAAATCCATGTTTTTCAAGAGCTTTGTAATGATGTTGTAAAGGCAGAACATGCCGGAAAAACAGCATCTGCGGAGAGAGGAACAGAGTTAACGTTTCGAGTCCGTATGACTCTTTTTCAGAACTGGACTCGAAAGGTTAACTCTGTCCCTCTCTCCGCAGACTCACTCACTCACTCACTCACTCACTCACTCACTCACTCACTCTCACACACACACACACACACACTCACTCACTCACTCTGTCCCTCTCTCCGCAGACTCACTCACTCACACACACTCTCACACACACACTCACTCACTCACTCACTCACTCACTCACTCACTCACTCACTCACTCACTCACACACACTCACTCACTCTCTCACACACACACACACACTCACTCACTCACTCTGTCCCTCTCTCCGCAGACTCACTCACTCACTCACTCACACACTCACACACACTCACTCACTCACTCACTCACTCACTCAGTCACTCACTCACTCACTCACACACACACACTCACTCACTCACTCTCACACACACACTCACTCACTCACTCACTCTGTCCCTCTCCAGCTGCTGCCAGACCTGCTGAGTTTCTCCAGCATTCTCTGTCTTTATTTCGTATTTCCAGCGTCCGCAGTGTTTTGCTTTTATTTTGTAAAAATGTTATTATTTTATGAACTCGCCGATTTCAGCCAAGTTCTTCATGTGGCCTGTCCGAAAATTCTCCCCCTACCCCCACCCCTACCCCCACCACACACACACTCACTCACTCACTAACTCACTCACACACACACTCACTCTCACACTCACTCACTCACTCACACACACACACACACTCACTCACTAACTCACACACACACTCACTCACTCACTCACACTCACTCACTCACTCACTCTCACACACACACACACACACACACACTAACTCACTAACTCACACTCACTCACTCTCACACTCACTCTCACACTCACTCTCACACTCACACACTCACTAACTGACACACTCACTCTCACACTCACTCACTCACTCTCACACACACACACACACTCACTCACTCACTAACTCACACACTCACTCGCTCACTCACTCACTCACTCACTCTCACGCACTCACACACACACTCACTCACTCACTAACTCACACACTCACTCGCTCACTCTCACACTCACTCACTCACACACACACACACACTCACTCACTCACTAACTCACACACTCATTCGCTCACTCTCACACTCACTCACTCACTAACTCACACACTCACTCGCTCACTCACACTCACTCACACACACACACACACACTCACTCACTCACTAACACACTCACTCACTCACACACACACTCTCTCTCTCCCCTCTTCCCAAAACCCCTCCCCCCATACATATATAAGCCCCCCTCCCACCCTACCTCCATCCCTCCCCCCAGTACTCACACTCACTCACTCCCTCACTCACTCACACTCACTCACTCACTTTCTCTCCCCCTTCCCAAAACCCCTCCCCCCCCACACATATATAAGCCCCTCTTCTCAAACTCCCCACCCCACCCCACCGCCCACACAGACCAGCCCCTCATCCCATTCACTCACCCAGCAGCCCCTCATCCCAGTCCCCCCCTCCTCACCACTCACTCACCAGCCCCCCTCTGCCCTCGTGGGCCTAGCTGCCAGTGTCTGGGTAGCAGAGCCTCCGTACTGGGCTGAGGAGGCTGGACGACTGGGAGGCCAGGACCAGACACACGGCAAGAAGGCCGCTCACCCCCACCCCCCGGCTCAGCCACACGCCCTCCTGGTTTGACCTGTCCTCGGTCAGCCACTGGTCTCTAGCTGCGCCAACGTCCAGGGCCCACTCGAACACCCGGTTAGAAGTGGTTTCTGAGGTTAGAGCACTTGGGGATAACCGTCCATTCCCTCCTGATTGGAGCACAGAGAGAGAGGCAGGAGCAGGCCATTCGGCTGGGTGAGGCTGCTCCATCATTCAGTTAGACCATAGCCGATCATCTACTCCATTGCCCCTTTCCCGCGCTGTCCCTACATCCCCTGATGTCACTGGTCTCCAGAAATCTATCGCTTTCTGCCTTGAACCATTGAGCTCCCTCTGGGGTAGAGAATTCCAACCATTCGCCCCCCACCCAACTCTGAGTAAAGAAATTCCTCCTCATCTCAGCCCTAAATGGCCGACCCCTTATCCTGACTCGTGTCGCCTGGTTCTAGACTCACCAGCCGGGGCAAACATTCCCTCTCCATCCACCCTGTCACGCCCTGGAAGGATTTTGTACATTACATTGAGATCGCAGCTCATTCTTGGCTGTCCCACCGGACACTCCAAACTGGGCAGTCTCCTCTCCACAGTCACCGCTCTGCCTCGGAGAAGCGGGAGCTCGCAACCCCAAATATAACCCCCACGACCCCAACCTAAATTTGGGAACCCCTGACTTAGCTCCACATGAGCCTCCTCCCAACCCTCCTCTTCATCTCCCCCTATCAGCCTATCCTTCTATTCCTGTCTCCCTCCTGTGTTTATCCAGCTTCCCCCCCTTAAATGTATCGATACTATTCACCTCGACCACTCCCTGTGGGAGCGAGTTCCACATTCTCCCCGCTCTCTGGGTAAAGGAGTTTCTCCTGAATTCCCCATTGGGTTTATTAGTGACTCTCTTATACTGATGGCCCCGAGTTCTGGTCTCCCCACCCCCCAACAAGTGGAAACATCTTCTCTACGTCGACCCCATCGAAACCCCTTCAGAATTTTAAAGACCTCGATCGGGTCACCCCCCTCGGCCCTCTCACATCGAGAGAAAAGAGCCTGTTCAGCCTTTCCCTGATAGTTGTAACCTCTCAGTTCTGCTGTCCTCTGTGCGGTGAACATTTGGCAAAACCGTCGCTAATCGTTACAAAATAAAAATGGTCTCAACTCGGGTTTCCCAAAGCGGGTGTGTGTGTGTGTATAGGTGTGTCCGTCTCCCGTGGTATTTGTTTCTCACGGACCCGATGACCCTAAGTTCTGCAGGTGTTGTCATTCCGCGTGGGGCCCCAAGGATTTGCGCGCGGGCCCCGTTCGTCGGCTTCTCCGGGATTCCGGGGAGTCGCGGCGAAGGGTTGGGAGAATTTCTAATTCTCCGTGTCTTATTCTGCTGCCAAGATAGAGCCATCTCCCCGCCCCCGATTGCTGTTAAGTGAAACGGAAGGTGAATCAGAGGTTTCGTTGCTGTAGGGTGAAGGACGCTGTTGGCGTTGCCGCAGGTTTGTGGTTACAGATTAGACCCGGGATGAAATTCTGAGACTTAGTTTTGATAAAGGTCTGATGGCGAAGGTCTATCCGAGGTTAAAGGTCGTTCTAACCGAGTTAGGCCAAGTAGCAACGGTTCTGTCAACACTGGGACTAAAATAAGGTCAATTGGCTTAAATCTAGAGTTCTGATTTTTGTGCCTTTTATCTTTGAGGGGATGTTACACCTTCTAAAGGACTAGCTCCCGCCTCATTATCTTTAATGCTCTCCGTTTGAAGTATGGGGCTGAAATTTACATATGGACAAAATGGACACCGCGTGTGACTGTTTTAGATCCACACGATTGAGTTTCCAGTGACATCGCTGCTGTCAAAACAGATAATACTCTTTTCCTTTCAAGGACAGGAGTGTCACAACACACAGCCTGCATTTATATATCACCTTCAACATCACAAGGTTGTTTCATAGGAACCTTATCAAATAAAACTTGACACTGAGCCAGATGTCAGGGCAGGTGGCCCAAAGTTAGGTCAAAGAGGTCGGTCTTAAGGAGGGTCTTAAAGGAGGGAGAGAGAGAGAGAGAGGCGGAGAGGTTTAGGGAGGGAATTCCAGAGCTCAGGGCCCCCAGGCAGCTGAAGGCACGGCCGCCCAATGGTGGAGCGATGGGGAATCGGGGGATGCTCGAGAGGCCGGAATTGGGGGAGCGCAGAGATCTCGGAGGGTTGTGGAGATGGAGGGGGTTACAGGGATAGGGAGGGAGCGAGGCCATGGAGGGATTTGAAAAGAACAGTGATAAGGTGCTATTACCCAGCTCAAACAAAGCAGTGTCCATGTAAAACACCAGTCTATTATGAAGTAAACAGTGGGGATGGTCCAAGTTTAATTATTCCATGGGCTGCAGGTTCAGGAGATCAGGATGTAGAATCGATTTGCGTGGAGATAAGGAATAGGAGGAGAAAGAAGTCATTAGTGGGAGTGGCTTACAGGTCCCTAACAGTAGCCACAGTGTAGGACAAAATATTCAGGAGAAAATATTGTGCGCTTGTGAGAAAGGGACAGCAATAATCATTGGGTGATTTTAATCTACACATAAACTGGAAAAATCAGATTGGCAGTCGTAGCCTGGATGAGGAGTCCTTAGAATGTTTACGAGAGAGTTTGTTAGAGCAGCATGTTCTGGAACTAACCAGAGATCAGGTTATATTAGACTCGGTATTGTGTAACGAGTCAGGATTAATTAATGACCTCAGAGTAAAGGGACCCCGAGGTAGCAGCGACCACAATATGATTGAATTTTACATCCAGTTTGAAAGGGAGAAGAGTGGGTCTAAGACTGGTATCGTAAACTTAAATAAGGGCAACTATGTGGGGATGAAAGCTGAGCTAGCTGGAGTGAACTGGGAAACTAGGCTAGAGGATAGATCGATAGAGAAGCAGTGGCAGACATTTAAGGGGACATTTCAGATTATTCAGAATAAGTACATTCCTACTATAAAGGGAAATTCTAAGGGGAGGACAAACCATCCGTGGTTAACTAAAGATGTTAAGGAAAGCATCAAACTTAAGGGAAAAGCATACAACTGCGCAAAGATGAGTGGCAGGACAGATGATTGGATAGAATATAAAGAATGACAGAGAATGACTAAAAGGTTAATCAGGAGAAAGAAATTAGAGTATGAGAGGAAGCTCGCTCGAAAGGTAAAAATGGATAGCAAGAGTTTTTACAGGTAGTTAAAAAGGAAAAGAATAAGTAAAGTGAGTGTTGGTCTCCTAGAGAGTGACAGTGGGGGGTTAATAGTAGATAATAAGGAAATGGCGGAAGAAAAGAACAAATATTTTGCTTCTGTGTTCACTACAGAGGATACAAAAAAAAATTCCAGTAATAGCCGCAAATCAGGAGGTGAACGGGAGAAAGGAAGTTGGTGAAATTGAAATCATTAGGGAAATGGTACTGAGCAAATTGTTGGAGCTGCAGCTGGCAAGTCTCCGGGTCTCGATGGACTACATCCTAGGGTCTTAAAAGAGGTGGCTAATGAGGTGTTAATTTTCCAAAATTCCCCAGATTCTGGAAAGGTTCCATCAGACTGGAAAGTAGCAAATGTAATCCCTCTATTCAAGAATGGAGGGAGGCAGGAAACAGGAAACTATAGGTCAGTTAGCTTGACATCTGTCATGGGGAAGTTGTTAGAATTGATCATTAAGGAGGTTATAGCTGGGCACTTAGAAGAGCTCAAGGCAATGGGGAAGAGTCAGTATGGTTTTGTGAAAGGAAAATCATGTTTAACCAATTTATTGGAGTTTTTTGAGGGAGTAACATGCGCAGTGGTAAAGGGGACCCTGTAGACGTGCTGTACTTGGATTTCCAGAAGGCATTTGATAAGGTGCCACATCAAAGATTATTACGGAAAATTAAAAGCTCCTGGTGTTGGGGGTAACATATTAGCGTGGATAGGAGATTGTCTGGCTGGCAGAAAGCAGAGAGTATGCTGAAATGGGTCTTTTTCTGATTGGCAGGATGTGAGGTGTGGAGTCCCACAGGGGTCTGTACTGGGGCCTCAGCTTCTTATCATTTACATCAATGACTTAAAGGAGGGAAATGAAGACACAATAGCTAAATTTGCAGTTGACATAAAGATAGATAGGAAAGTATGTTGCGAAGAGGACATGAGGAGGTTGCAGATGGATATAGGTAGGTTGAGTGAGTGTGCAAAGATTTGGAAAATTTGGAGTTTAATGTGGGAAAATGTGAAGTTGTTCACTTTGGCAGGAAGAACAAAAAAGCAGAGTGTTACTTAAATGGAGAACAGCTGCATAATTCTGAGGTGCAGAGGGATCAGGATGTTCTAGTACATGAGTCACAAAAAGTTAATATGCGGGTACAGCAAGTAATTAAGAAGGCTAATGGAATGCTATCCTTTATTACGAGAGGGATTGAACATAAAAGTAAGGATGTTATGCTTCAGTTATACAGGGTATTGGTGAGACCGCACCTCGAACACTGTGTGCAGTTTTAGTCTCCTTATTTAAGGAAGGATGTAAGTGTATTGGAGGCGGTTCAGAGGAGGTTTACTAGATTGATACCTGGAATGAGTGGGTTGTCTTATGAGGAAAGGTTGGACAGACTGGGCTTGTTTCCACTGGAGTTTAGAAGAGTGAGGGGTGATTTGATTGAAGTTTACAAGATCCTGAACGGCCTTGACAAGGTGGACGTGGAAAGGATGTTTCCTCTTGTGGGTGAGTCCAGAACTGGGAGGCACTGGTTTAAAATTAGGGGTCACCCTTTTAGGACAGAGAGGAGGAGAATTTTTTTCTCTGAGGGTGGTGCAACTTTGGAACTCTGCCTCAGAAGGTGCTGTAGACGGGGTCATTGAATATGTTTAAGGTGGAGGTAGATAGATTCTTGTTAGGCAAAGGAATCAAAGGTTATCGGGGTTAGATGGGAATGTGGAATTCGAAACACAAGAAGATCAGCCACGATCTTATTGAACAGCAGAGCAGGCTCGAGGGGCCGAATGGCCTCCTCCTGTTCCTATTTCTTACGCTCTTATGAATAATACTTCTGAAAGGTTTGAGCGGGAGTGTGGATGGGAGGTTGTAGATATTCTGGCTGCTGCCCTACATGGGGTATTTTAAATTGCTGAACGGGGCCGAATTCAGGAGCCAAGTGGGTGGATATTTTTTTTTAAACAGGAGTTTGACTGAAAGTTGCCGGGGGTGGGATTGGGGGTGGGGGGTTGGTGGGGGGGGGGTTGGGGGTGGGGTGGGGGCTTTGCGGTTACAGCAAAATCAGAATTCCAGTGAGCGCTGGAAATCGGAAATGCTGGGAAAACATTCCATAGGCTCCTCAGCGTCTGTGAGGAGAAGCATCAAGTAAATGTTCCAATCTGCCTAAAGCATTAACTCTGAAGACAGACGACCTGTCGAGGGTTTTCCAGCGTTTTCTCTTTTAACTTTGAGAGGATGCTGGGCAGGAACGGGATGAGGGCCACTCAGCCCCTCGAGCCTGGTCTGTTCTACAGTTAGACCGTGGCCGATCTTTATCTTGACTCCAGTCACTCGCGCAGGTCCCACCCTCGCC
>NW_027600664.1:0-11813 GCF_964194155.1 Cetorhinus maximus | reverse complement strand
CACCCACAGCGCTGTTAGGGAGGGAGTTCCAGGATTTTGTCCCTGTGGTGTAGGTACACCCGCGGTGCTGTTAGGGAGGGAGTTCCAGGATTTTGTCCCTGTGGTGTAGGTACACCCACAGCGCTGTTAGGGAAGGAGTTCCAGGATTTTGTCCCTGTGGTGTAGGTACACCCACGGTGCTGTTAGGGAGCAAGTTCCAGGATTTGGAGCCAGCGACAGTGAAGGAACAGCCGATATATTTCCAAGTCGGGATGGTGAGGGGCTCGGAGGGGAACTTCCAGGTGGCGGGTGTTCCCCATGTGTCTGCTGCCCTTGTCCTTCTAGATGGTAGAGGTCGTGGGTTTGGAAGGTGCTGTCGAAGGAGCCTTGGTGAGTTGCTGCAGTGCATCTTGTAGATGGTACACACGCTGCTGCTACTGTGCGTCGGTGGTGTTGGACTTGAGTACAGGAACAGGGATGTCTTACTGTAGCTGTACAGGGGCCTTGGTGAGACCACAGCTGGAGTATCGTGTGCAGTTTTGGTCTCCTTACCTAAGAAAGGATATACTTGCCATAGAGGGAGTGCAGGGAAGGTTCACCAGACTGAGTCCTGGGATGGCGGGATTGTTGTATGAGGAGAGATTGTCTGACTAGACCTGTTTTCACTGGAGTTTAGAAGAATGAGAGGGGGTGGTCTCATTGAAACATATAAAATTCTGACAGGGATGGACAGACTGGATGCAGGGAGGATGTTTTCTCTGGCTGGGGTGGGGAGGATCTAGAACCAGGAGGTCACAGTCTGAGGATACGGGGTAGACCATTTAGGTCTGAGATGAGGAGAAACGTCTTCACTCAGAGGGTGGTCAAACTGTGGAATTCGCTACCACAGAGGCTGCGTTAGGGTTAGGGTTAGGATTAGGGTAAGAATCACAGAATCACACAGTGCAGAAGAGGCCCTTCGGCCCATCAAGTCTTCGCCGACACTGTGAGAAACACCTGACCTACCTCCCTAATCCCATTGACCAGCACTTGGCCCCATAGCCTCGAATGTTGATGAGGTGCCAAGTGCTCATCCAGGTACTTTTTAAAGGATGTGAGGCTAACCCACCTCCACCACCCTCCCAGGCAGCGCATTCCAGACCCTCACCTCCCTCTGGGTCAAAAAGTTTTTCCCTCACATCAGCCCTAAACCTCCTGCCCCTCACCTTGAACTTATGTCCCCCTCTCGTGACTGACCCTTCAACTAAGAGGAACAGCTGCTCCCTATCCACCCTGTCCATGCCCCTCATAATCTTCTACCCCTCGATCAGGTCACCCCTCAGTCTTCTCTGCTCCAACGAAAACAACCCAAGTCTATCCAAACCTCTCTTCATCACTTAAATGTTTCATCCCCAGGCAACATCCTGGTGAATCTCCTCTGCACCTCCCTCCAGTGCCATCACATCCTTCCTATAATGTGGCGACCAGAACTGCACACAGTACTCCAGCTGTGGCCTCACCAAGGGTCTATACATCTCCAACATCACCTCCCTATTCAAGGCCGAGTGAGACAGATTCTCCATCGACGAAGGGGCCAAAGGCTTCCAGCCACTAAAGCATTCTTCTGTCATCACCCTCTGCCTCCTACAACTAAGCCAATTTTGAATCCACCTTATCAAATTACCCTGTATCCCATGTGCATTTGCCTTCTTTATAAGTCTCCCATGTGGGACCTTGTCAAAGGTTTTGCTGAAATCCATATAAACTACATCAACTGCACTACCCTCATCTACACACCTGGTCACCTCCTCAAAAAATTCAATCCAATTTTTTAGGCATGACCTCCCTCTGACAAAGCCATGCTGACTATCCCTGATCAAACCTTGCCTCTCCAAGTGGAGATAGATACTCTCCTTCAGAACTTTCTCCAATAGTTTCCCTACCACTGACGTGAGACTCACTGGTCTGTAGTTTCCTGGCTTCTCTCTACAACCCTTCTTAAATAGTGGAACCACATTAGCTGTTCTGCAGTCCTCTGGCACCTCCCCCGTGGCCAGAGACGAATTAAAAATTTGGGTCAGAGCCCCTGCGATCTCCTCCCTTGCCTCCCTCAGCAGTCTGGGACACAAATTATCCGGACCTGGAGATTTGTCCACTTTTAAACCTGCCAACACCTCCAATACCTTGTCACTCCCGATATCAATTTGCTCAAGAACCTCGCAGTCTCTCTCCCCGAATTCGACACCTTCATCCTCATTCTCTTGGGTGAAGACGGATGTGAAGTATTCATTCAACACTCTAGCGATGTCCTCTGGCTCCACCCATAGATTGTCCCCTTGGTCCCTTATGGGCTCTACTCTTTCCCTGGTTATCCTCTTCCCATTGATATACTTATAGAATATCTTGGGATTTTCCCTACTTTTACCAGCCAGAGCTTTCTCATATCCCCTCTTTGCTCTCCTAATTGCTTTTTTAAACCCCACCCTGAACTTTCTGTACTCCGCTAATGCCTCCGCTGATTTGCTTCCCTTGTACCTACTAAAAGCCTTTCTTTTCCTTCTCATCGTATCCTGAATATCTCTGGTCATCCATGGTTCTCTGGGCTTGTTACTGCTTCCTATCACCCTAGAGGGAACATGTTGAGCCTGTTCCCTCCCCATTTCTTTTTTGAACACCTCCCACTGCTCCTCTGTAGATTTCCCCACAAGTAGCTGTTCCCAGTCTACCTTGGCCAGATCCTGCCTTATTTTACTAAAATCCACTCTCCCCTAATCCAAAACATTTTTTTACAACTTGTCTATTTCTTTGTCCACAAGAAACTTAAACTGTACCATGTTGTGGTTGCTATCACTAAAATGCTCTCCCCACCACCACCTCAGCCACCTGTCCGGCTTCATTCCCCAGAATTAGGTCCAGCAATGCGCCGTCCCTTGTTGGACCCTCTACGTATTGACCCAAAAAGTTCTCCTGTACACATTTCAAGAAATCCACTCCATCCAAGCCCTTAACACTATGTCCATCCCAATTAATGTTGGGAAAGTTGAAATCACCTAATATAATTACCCTATTGTTATTGTTTTTACGCACCTCCACAAATTGTGCACATATTTGCTCCTCAATTTCCCGCTGACTATCTGGGGGTCTATAATAAACACCTAACAATGTGGCTGCCCCTTTTTTATTCCTAAGCTCTACCCACAAAGCTTCATTCGATGCCCCCTCCAAGATATCATCTCTCCTTACTGCAGTAACTGACTCCTTAACTAATAATGCAACACCTCCTCCTCTTTTACCCCCTCCCCTGTCGCGCCTGAAGATCCTATATCCCGGAATGTTGAGCTGCCAATCCTTCCCCTCCCTCAACCACGTCTCAGTGATGGCTACTATATCACAATTCCAAGTGTCAATCCTCACCCTTAACTCATCCGTTTTACCTGTAATACTCCTGGTGTTAAAGTAGAGGCCATCCAGCCTTGCCTTACTCCCTTGAAGCTTAATGCAGCTGTACTCCCTCTGACTTGATTGTTTTACTGTATTATGATGTGTCCCTATTCTGCTAACATTCTGTGTCCCCTCCGCCTGCCACATTAGTTTAAACTCCTCCCAACAGCAATAGCAAACCCGCCCACAAGGATATTAGTCCCGCTCTGGTTCAGATGTAGACCGTCCCACTTGTACAGGTCCCACCTTCCCCAGAAACGGTCCCAGTGATCCAGGAATCTAAAACCCTCCCTCCTGCACCAACTCTTAAGCCACGTATTCATCTGCGCTATTCTCCTATCCCTGAGCTCGCTAGCACGTGGCACTGGGAGTAATCCAGAGATTACAACTCGAGAGGTCTTGCTTTTCAGTCAAGTTAGGGTTAGGATTTAGGGTTAGGGGCTAGGGGTTAGAGTTAGGGTTAAGGGGTTAGGGTTCGGGTTAGGGCTAGGGGTTCAGGTTAGGGTCAGGGTTGGGTTAGGGGTTAGGGTTAGGTGTTACGGTTAGCGTTAGGGGTTAGGGTTAGTGGTTAGGGTTAGGGTTTGGGTTAAGGTTTGGGGTTTGGATTAGGGGTTAGGTTTAGGGTTTGGGTTAGGGGTTAGGGTTAGGAGTTAGGGTTAGGGTTAGGGGTTAGGGTTAGGGTTCAGGTTAGGGTTAATGTTTGGGTTAGGTGTTCGGGTTAGGGCTAGGGTTTCAGGTTAGTGGTTAGGGTTAGGGTCGGTGTTTGGGTTATAGTTAGGGTTAGGGTTAGGGTTAGGGGTTAGGGTTAGGGTTAGGGTTAGGGTTAGGGTTAGAGTTAAGGGGTTAGGGGTTAGGGTTCAGGTTGGGGTTAATGTTTGTGGTTCGGGTTAGGGTTAGGGTTAGGGGTTAGGGTTAGGTTTAGGGTTAGGGGTTAGGATTTGGGTTAAGGGGTTAGGGTTAGGGGTTAGGGTTAGGGGTTAGGGTTTGGGTTTTGGTTGGCGTTAATGTTTGTGGTTCGGGTTAGGGTTAGGGTTAGGGGTTAGGGTTAGGGTGTTAGGGTTAGGTTTAGGGTTAGGGTTAGGGGTTCCGGTTAGGGTTAGGGTTAGGGGTTAGGGTTTGGGTTAAGGGGTTAGGGTTAGCGGTTAGGGTTAGGTGTTAGGGTTTGGGTTTTGGTTAAGGGGTTAGTGTTAGGGGTTAGGGTTTGGGTTAGGGTTACAGAGTTAGGGTTAGGGTTAGGGGTTAGGGTTCCGGTTGGGGTTAATGTTTGTTGTTCGGGTTCGGGTTAGGGGTTCGGGTTAGGGTTAGAGTTAGGGGTTAGGGTTAGGGTTAGGGTTAGGCTTTGGGGTTTAGGTTAGGGTTAGGGGTTAGGGTTATGGGTTAGGATTTGGGTTAGGGTTACAGAGTTAAGGTTAGGGTAAGGGGTTATGGTTCGGGTTGGAGTTAATGTTTGTGGTTCGGGTTAGGGTTAGGGGTTAAAGTTAGGGGTTAGGGTTAGGGTTTGGGTTAGGCTTTGGGGTTTAGGTTATGGTTAGGGGTTAAGGTTTGGGTTAGGGTTACAGGGTTAGGGTTAGGGTTAGGGTTAGGGTTAACAGTGTTAGGGTTAGGGGTTAGGGTTCAGGTTGGGGTTAATGTTTTTGGTTCGGGTTAGTGTTAGGGGTTAGGGTTCGGGTTAGGGTTAGGGTTAGAGGTTAAGGTTAGGGGTTAGGGTTAGGGTTAGAGTTAGGATTAGGGTTAGAGGGTTAGAGGTTAGGGTTAGGGTTAGGGTTAGAGGTTAGGGGTTAGGGGTTAGGGTTAGATTATATTTAAGAAAGAAATAGATAGGTTTTTAGATTCTAAAGACATCAAGTGGTATGGGGTTAGGGTATCAAGTGGTATGGGGTTAGGGTTAGGGGTTAGGGTTAGGGTTAGGGTTAGGGTTAGGGTTAGGGTTAGGGTTAGGGTTAGGGTTAGGGTTAGGCGTTAAGGTTAGGGTTTAGGGTTAGAGTTAGGGTTAGGGTTAGAGGTTAGGGATTAGGGTTAGGGTTAGATTATATTTAAGAAAGAAATAGATAGGTTTTTAGATTCTAAAGATATCAAGTAGTATTGGGGGACGGGAGAGAGCGGAAGTACGGAGTTGGGATAGAGGGTTAGGGTTAGGGTTAGGGTTAGGGGTTAGGGTTAGGCTTAGGTGTTAGGGGTTAGGGGTTAGGGTTCGGGTTAGGGTTAGAGTTAGGGTTAGGGTTAGGGGGTAGGAGTTAGGGGTTAGGGTTAGTGTTAGATTATATTTAAGAAGGAAATAGATAGGTTTTTATATTCTAAAGACATCAAGTGGTATGGGGGGGAGAGAGCGGGAGTACGGATTTGGGACAGAGGGTTAGGATTCGGATTAAGGGGGAAGGGGGAGAGAGCGGGAGCATGGAGTTGGGATAGAGGGTTAGGGTTCGGGTTATGGGGGGGCCGGGGGAGAGAGCGGAGTACGGAGTTGGGATAGAGGATTAGGATTCGGGTTAAGGGGAGGGGGGAGAGAGCGGGAGTACGGAGTTGGGATAGAGGATCAGCCATGGTGATGTTGGACAGCGGAGCAGCCTCGAGGGGCCAAATGGCCTCCCTCCTGCTCCTGACTTCTATTGTTTCACTGTGACTTGGAGTTTTCCCCCCCGCTAACCCCTGTTCCCTCTGTCCTTTGCCCCAGGTATCGGAAGGTCCTGCCTCTCTCTCTCTCTCTCTCTCTCTCTCTCTGTGCGCACACCCCCCCCTCTCTCACCCCTCGGGGAGGAGGTGGGGGCGCGAAGATGGGCGACTGGTCGCTGCTGTCCCGGGTCCTGGAGCAGGTCCACGAGCACTCGACGGCGGTGGGCAAGGTGTGGCTGACCCTCCTCTTCGTCTTCCGCATGCTGGTGTTGGGGGCGGCGGCGGAGTCTGCCTGGGGGGACGAGCAGTCTGGCTTCACCTGCAACACCCGGCAGCCCGGCTGCCAAAGCGTCTGCTATGACCGGGCCTTCCCCATCTCCCACGTCCGCTACTGGGTGCTGCAGATAGTCTTCGTCTCCTCCCCCTCCCTGGTCTACGTCGGCCGCGCGCTGCACGCCCTACGGGGGGATGGTGGGGAGGGTGGTCCCGAGGCCAAGGGAGGGTCCGGCGAAGCCGGGATGAGGGGGTCCCTGCTCCAGACCTACGTCTGCAGCATCCTGGCCCGCTGCGCCCTGGAGGCGTCCTTCCTGGCCGGGCAGTACCTCCTCTACGGTCCCTCCCTGGCCGCCCTCTACAAGTGCGACCGCTGGCCGTGCCCCAACCCCACCGACTGCTTCGTCTCCCGGCCCACCGAGAAGAACATCTTCATCGCCTTCATGGTGGCGGCGTCGGGGGTCTCCCTGCTGCTGGGGGTGGCCGAGCTCTACCACCTGGGCTGGCGCAAGCTCCGCCAAGGACCCTCACCCCCACCACCCTCACCTCCCCCTCCCCTACCCACCACCCCCACCCCCCGGCGCTCCCCCAGAACCCCCTTCACCGGCCGGACGGCCCGCCAGCAGAAACGGACCGACCGCGGGGCGGAGAGGGGGCCAAAGGGCGGGGCCAGCGGCTCAGAGAGCGCCCAGGAGTCGCCCCCCCTCCCCCGTCCGCACGGTCACCGAGGGAAACCTAACGGGGTCGAGGTGTGAGGCGCCGGGGACGGAGGGAAGAGTCAAGGTTGGGGTTGTGGGAGGAGGGAGGAGAACTTGGTGTGGGTTGGGGGAGGAAAGTGGGATAGAATCGCAAGGACGGTTTGGAGAATGGCTGGGGTGCGGGGAGGAGGAAGGGAGGTGGGATGGAAGGGAACGGCTGGGAAATTCGGGGAGGAAATCGATGGGGTGGGTGGAGAGGGATTGGGGAGGTTGTGAGAATCGGGGTGAGAATTGGGGGAGAATTGCGGGCAATTTGGGAGGGGGGGAATCGGGGGAATAGTCGGGAGAAATTGGGGGGAAATTGGGAGATTTGTCAGCGAGTTGGTGGGTCATTTAGGGTGTCGGGGCGAGTCTCGGGAAAAATTCCTGGAGAATTTCTCGAGGCTTAGAGGGGTTAGGAGAATTTTGGGGAGGATTGGGGGAACGTTGGTGGAGAATTTGGAGAATTGGGGTAAAATTGCGGGCAATCGGGAGACTTGCGGGAGAATCAGGGGGACAATACCAGGCGGGTTGTGTGAGAATTTAGAGAATTGTGAGGGAATTGGAGAAATTGTGGGGGAAGAGGGGGCATTGGGCAGAATTGTGGGAGAGTGGCAGATAATTTGGAGAATTGGGGGAGAATTGGGGGAGAATTGCAGATAATTTGGAGAATTGGGGGAGAATTGCAGATAATTTGGAGAATTGGGGGAGAATTGCAGATAATTTGGAGAATTGGGGGAGAATTGCAGATAATTTGGAGAATTGTGAGCGAATTGGCAGAGAATTTGGGGAATTGGGGAAAATTGTGGGCAATTGGGAGAATTGTGGGAGAATTGGGGATAATATCAGGAGAATTGTGGGGGAATTTAGAGAATTGGGAGGGAATTGTGGGAGAAGTGGGGGTGAGTTGAAGAGAAATGGGGTGAATTGAGGGGAAATGGGGTGAACTGAGGGGAATTGGGGGTCAATTGAGGGGAATTGGGGTAAATTGAAGAGAATTGGGGTAGAATTGGGATGAATTGATAATTGTGGAGAATTGGAAGAGAGGTGGGGAGAATTCAATGGAATTGTGGGAGAATCTGGGGAAAATTAGGGGCAATTTGGAAAATTGTGGGAGAACTGGGTGAATTTGGAGAATTGGGGACAATTTCAGGAGAATTATGGGAGAATTTAGAGAATTGTGAGAGAATTGGGGAAATTGTGAGAATTGTAGGGGAATTGTGAGGGAATTGTGGGAGAAATGGGGAGAATTGAGTGGAATTTTGGGAGAATTTGGAGAAAAGTGGGGGAAATTTGGAGAATTACATGGAGAATTGGAGTGAATTACAGAGAATTGTGGGAAAATTGGGTACAATTGGGGGAAATTGGGAGAATTGTGGGAGAATGGAAAATAAGTTGGAGGGAATTGTAGGAGAATTGATGAGAATTGAGGAGAATTGATGAGAATTGGGGCAAATTGCAGGAGAATTAGGTAAGACTGGGAAAAATTGGGAGAATTGTAGGAGAATTGGTAGATAATTTGGAGAATTGGGGGAGAATTGCAGGAAAATTGGGGAGAATCGGACTGAACTGGCAGAGAATTTGACAGGATTGTGGGTGAATTGGGGAGAATTGAAGGGAATTGGGGATAATTTTGGGGAACTGGAGTGAATTGCTGGAGACGTGGGACAGAGTTGGGGGAGGATTTGAGAGAATTTAGAGAATTGTGGTTGAGTTGCAGTAGAATTGGGGAAATTGTGAGTATTGGGGGAATGGAGAATTGGGAGAGAATTTGGGAGAATTGGGGGAGGATCAGGAGAGAAGTGGGGAGAATTGAATAGATTTCTGGGAGAATTGAGTAGATTTCTGGGAGAATTTGGGAGAATTGTTGAGATTTGGGGAAAATTGTGGGAAACTGGGGGAATTGCTTGAGAATTGGGAAAATTTGGGGGGAATTTAGAGATTTCAGGAGAATTGTGGGATAATCATGGAAATTGTGAGAATTGTGAGTGAATTAGAAAGATTTGAGGGGAATCGGGGTGAATTGCAGGAGAATTCATGCAAAATTGGGAAAAATTGAGAGAATTGTGGGAGGATTGGCAGATAATTTGGAAAATTAGGAGGGAATATCAGAAAATGACAGGAGAATTCTGAGACAATTGCCGAGAATCGGGGAAGAGTTGGGAGAATTGAGGAAAGATTGAGGTGAATTGGGGACAAATGGGGCAGGACTGGGGGAGAATCTGGGATAATTGAGGAGAATCCAGGAAACTGAGGAGAATTGAGAAAGTTTGGGGGGAAATTATGCGAATTAGAGTGAATTGAGGAGGGTTGTGAGAATTGAGGGAGAATTAGGGAGTATAGGGGAGAATTTCAAGAATTTGGCAGAATTGGGGAGAAGTTAGAGAATTGCAATAGAGTTAGGGAGAATTGAGGACAATTTTGGGAGAAGTGGGGTGAATTGGGAGGGAAGTTTGAGTGAATAGGGATGAATTGGGAAAAATCAGGGGAAATTAGGAGGATTGTGGGACAATTGACAGATAATTTGGAGAATTGGGAGGGACTTGAGAGAGAATTGCGGGAGAATTTAGATGATTATGGGAGAATTGGGGAAATCAGGGAGAATTAGCGGGAATTGGAAGCATTGAGGGATAATTGGCAGAGAATTGCGGGAGAATCGGGAGAATTGCGGGAGAATCGGGAAAATTGAGAATTGGGGAGGACTGAGAATTGGGAGCATTGGGAGGATTGAGAATCGGGGGGATTGGGGGGATTGAGAATCGGGGGGATTGGGAGGATTGAGAATTGGGGGGGTTGGGAGGATTGAGAATCGGGGGATTGGGAGGATTGAGAATTGGGGGGGATTGGGAGGATTGAGAATCGGGGGGATTGGGAGGATTGAGAATTGGGGGGGATTGGGAGGATTGAGAATCGGGGGGATTGGGAGGATTGAGAATGGGGGGGATTGGGGGGATTGAGAATCGGGGGGGATTGGGAGGATTGAGAATCGGGGGGATTGGGAGGATTGAGAATTGGGGGGGATTGGGAGGATTGAGAATCGGGGGGATTGGGAGGATTGAGAATGGGGGGGATTGGGGGGATTGAGAATCGGGGGGATTGGGAGGATTGAGAATTGGGAGGATTGAGAATTGGGGGGGATTGAGATTTGGGGGGATTGAGACTCGGGGGGATTGAGAATTGGGGGGGATTGAGAATTGGAGGGGATTGGGAGGATTGAGAATTGGGAGGATTGAGAATTGGGGGGGATTAAGATTTGGGGGGATTGAGAATCGGGGGGATTGAGAATTGGAGAATTGAGAATCGGGAGAATTGAGAATTGGGGGAAATTGAGAGAACGGTGGGAGAATTGGGGATAGCGATGGGAGAATCCTGTAAAACCCAATTCTCCCCCAATTTGCCCGCAATTCTCCCGCAATTCTCCCTGACGCGGTACGTCCAGAGGCCGTTCCCCATGGAAGAGCTGCTCGGGATGCTGTCATCTTCGCTGGCTTTGGTGGGAATGCTTCAGGGATTTGACGTGGCACTTACAGCAAACCCAGGATTCACCACCCAGTGCCTGGACAACACTGCCCGGTGAAGTCTGATGTTCATCTTCAGTTTACTGCCCTGCTGCTCCCAGACACGCTCATGAAGGCGTCTGTCCACGGAACTTGGATTCACGCACTCGTCTCTTCACCAACAGCAGCAGCGCTGGTCAGCACAGTGCCAAGGTGCCAAGGTGTGCCCCTTGGAGCGGGCAGCTCATGCTCAGTCATCGACCTGCAGAAGCTCTACGATTATTCCCCCTGTGGTTGTGCCACAGGTCCCCGGACTGGAGAGATGGAACAACACCCCCTGGCCGGAGACTCCTGGTCACCTCTCCTGTGATTTGCACACAATTCAATAAAGCGATTCCTCCTGGTCAGGAACACAAGCGGTGTCCAGATTTCTGAATCAATCTAGAGAGGGGGGGAAGGGGAGGGAGAGAGAGAGGGGGAAGGGGAGAGAGAGAGAGGGAGAGAACGGAGAGGGAGAGTGAGGGAGAGAGGGGGAAGGGGAGGGAGAGAGAGAGAGGGGGAAGGGGAGGGAGAGAGAGAGGGGGGAAGGGGAGAGGGAGAGAGAGAGGGGGAAGGGGAGAGGGAGAGAGAGAGAGGGAAGGGGAGGGAGAGAGAGAGAGGGGAAGGGGAGGGAGAGAGAGAGAGATGGAAGGGGAGGGAGAGAGAGAGGGGGAAAGGGAGGGGGAGAGAGAGAGAGAGGGGGAAGGGGAGGGGGAGAGAGAGAGAGAGAGGGAAGGGGAGGGAGAGAGAGAGAAAGAGGGGGGAAGGGGAGGGGGAGAGAGAGAGAGAGAGGGGGAGGGGGGAGAGAGAGAGGGGGGAAGGGGAGGGAGAGAGAGAGGGGGGAAGGGGAGGGAGAGGGAGAGAGAGAGGAGGGGAGGGAGAGAGAGAGAGAGAGAGGAAGGGGAGGGAGAGAGAGAGAGAGAGAGGGGAAGGGGAGGGAGAGAGAGAGAGGGAAGGGGAGGGAGAGAGAGGAGGAGAGAGAGGGGTAGGGAAGAGGGAGAGAGAGAGAGAGGGGGGGGAAGGGGAGGGGGAGAGAGAGAGAGAGGGGGGAGGGGGAGAGAGAGAGGGGGGAAGGGGAGGGAGAGAGAGAGGGGGGAAGGGGAGGGAGAGGGAGAGAGAGAGGAGGGGAGGGAGAGAGAGAGAGAGAGAGGAAGGGGAGGGAGAGAGAGAGAGGGGAAGGGGAGAGAGAGAGAGAGAGGGGAAGGGGAGGGAGAGAGAGAGAGGGGAAGGGGAGGGAGAGAGAGAGAGAGGAAGGGGA
>NW_027600663.1:0-11823 GCF_964194155.1 Cetorhinus maximus | reverse complement strand
GGCAAAAGAGGCGAACAGACTCAAACAGAGCCAAGCAGAACGAAACAGAGCCATGCAGAGCCAAACAGACTCAAACAGAGCAATAGAGAGCCAAACAGAGCCAAACGGAGCCAAACAGAGCCCAACAGAGCCCAACAGAGCCAAACAGATCCAATACAGAGTGAAACAGAGCGAATCAGAGCCAAACACAGCCAAACAGAGGCTAACAGACTCAAACAGAGCATAACAGAGCAAAACAGATCCAAACAGAGCAAAACAGAGCAAAAAAGAGCCAAACAGAGCCAAACAGAGAACAACAGAGAGAAACAGAGCAAAACAGAGCTCAACGGAGTGAAGCAGAGCCAAACAGAGCCAAAGAGACTCAAACAGAGCATAAAAGAGCCAAAGAGATTCAAACAGAGCAAAACAGAGCAAAACAGAGACAAACAGAGCCAAACAGAGCATAACAAAGTGAAACAGAGCAAAATAGAGCCAGACAGAGCCAAACAGAGCCAAACAGAGCACAACAGAGCACAACAGAGCCAAACAGAGCCAAACAGATTCAAACAGAGCATAACAGAGCCAAACATAGTCAAACAGAGCAAAACAGAGCAAAACAGAGCCAAACAGAGCAAAACAGAGTGAAACAGAGCAACACAGAGCCAAACAGAGTAAATCAGAGCAATAGAGTGCCAGAGGCAAACAGAACCTAACAGAGCAAAACAGAGCCAAACAGAGCCAAACAGAGCAAAACAGACTCAAACAGAGCGAAACAGAGCGAAACAGAGTCAAACAGAGCCAAACAGAGCAAAACAGAGCCAAACAGGGCCAAACACAGCCAAACAGAGCCCATCAGAGCCAAACACAGCCAAACAGAGCAAAACAGATCCTAACAGAGCATAACAGAGCCAAACAGAGTCGAACAGATCAAAACAGAGCAAAACAGAGCCAATCAGAGCCAAACAGAGCTGAACAGAGTGAAACAGAGCAAAACAGAGACAAACAGAGCCATTCAGAGCAATGCAGATCCAATACAGAGAACAACAGAGCCACACAGAGCCTAACAGATCTAAACCGAGTGAAACAGAGCAAAACAGAGCCAAACACAGCGAAACAAAGGCTAACAGACTCAAACATAGCAAAACAGAGCGAAACAGATCCAAACAGAGCAAAACAGAGCAAAAAAGAGCCAAACAGAGCCAAACAGAGCACAACAGAGAAAAACAGAGCAAAACAGAGCAAAACAGAGCCAAGCAGAGCACAAGAGAGCCAATCAGAGCCCAACAGAGCCAAACACAGCAAAACAGAGCAAAACAAAGCAAAACAGAGCAAAAGAGAGCCAAACAGAGTCAAACAGAACGAAACAGAGCCAAACAGAGACAAACGGAGCCAAACAGAGCTAAACAGAGTGAAACAGAGCCCAACAGAAAAACACAGAGCAATACAGAGCTAAACAGATTGAAACAGAACACACTGAGCCAAACTGAGCCAACCAGAGCAAAACAGATCCAAACAGAGAACAATAGAGCCACACAGAGCCAAACAGATCTAAAACGAATGAAACAGAGTGCAACAGAGCAAAACAGAGCCAAACAGAGCAAAACAAAGCCAAACAGAGCGAAACAGAGGCAGACAGAGCCAAACAGAGTTAAACAGAGCAAAACAGAGCCAAACAGAGCCAAACAGAGTCAAACAGAGCAGAACATAGCCAAACAGAGCCATACAGAGCCAAACAGAGCAAAACAGAGTGAAACAGAGCAAAACAGATCCATACGGAGCCAAACAGAGCCAAACAGAGCTCAACAGAGTGAAACAGAAGCAAACAGAGTCAAAGAGACTCAAACAGAGCATAACAGAGCCAAACAGAGTCACACAGGTGCAAAACAGAGCCAAACAGAGCATAACAGAGTGAAACAGAGCAAAATAGAGCCAGACAGAGCCAAACAGAGCCAAACGGAGCACAACAGAGCCAAACAGATCCAAACAGAACCAAACAGATTCAAACAGAGCATAAGAGAGCCAAACATAGTCAAACAGAGCAAAACAGAGCAAAACAGAGCCAAACAGAGCAAAACAGAGTGAAACAGAGAAACACAGAGCCAAACAGAGCAAATCAGAGCAATAGAGAGCCAGAGGCAAACAGAACCTAACAGAGCAAAAGAGAGCCAAACAGAGCCAAACAGAGCAAAACAGACTCAAACAAAGCAAAACAGATCCAGACAGATAACAACGGAGACACACAGAGCCAAACAGATCTAAACCGAGTGAAAAAGAGTGAAACAGAGCAAATGAGAGCCAAACAGAGCGAATCAGAGCCAGGCAGAGCCAATCTGAGTTAAACAGAGCATAACCGAGTCAAACAGAGCCATAGAGAGCCTAACAGAGCAAAACAGAGTGAAACAGAGCAAAACAGATCCAAACAGAGCCAAACAGAGCCAAACCGAGCCAAACAGAGCAAAACAGAGCCATACAGAGCCAAACACAGCCAAACACAGCCAAACGGAGCACAGCAGAGCGAAAAAGAGCCAAACAGAGCCAAACAGAGCCGAACAGAGCACAACTGAGCGATACAGAGCCAAATAGAGCGGAACAGAGCTAAACAGAGCAAAACAGATCCAAACAGAGCCCAACAGACGCAAACAGAGCCCAACAGAGCCAAACACAGCCAATCAGAGCAAAACAAAGCAAAACAGAGCCAAACAGAGCCAAACTGAGCCAAACAGAGCCCAACAGGGCCCAACAGAGCCACACAGATCCAAACAGAGTCAAACGGAGCGAATCAGAGCCAAACACAGCCAAACAGAGGCTAACAGACTCAAACAGAGCAAAACAGAACGAAACAGATCCAAACAGAGCAAAACAGAGCAAATAAGAGCCAAACAGAGCCAAACAGAGCACAACAGAGAGAAACAGATCAAAAAGGAGCAAAACAGAGCCACACAGAGGCAAACAGAGGCTAACAGACTCAGACAGAGCAAAGCAGAGCGAAACAGAGCCACGCAGAGCAAAAAAGACTCAAACAGAGCAATAGAGAGCCAAACAGAGCCAAACAGAGCCAAACAAAGCGAAACTGAGCCAATCAGAGCCAAACAGTGCCAAACAGAGCACAGGAGAGCCAATCAGAGCCAAACAGAGCCAAACACAGCAAAACAGAGCCACACAGAGGCAAAAGAGGCGAACAGACTCAAACAGAGCCAAGCAGAACGAAACAGAGCCATGCAGAGCCAAACAGACTCAAACAGAGCAATAGAGAGCCAAACAGAGCCAAACGGAGCCAAACAGAGCCCAACAGAGCCCAACAGAGCCAAACAGATCCAATACAGAGTGAAACAGAGCGAATCAGAGCCAAACACAGCCAAACAGAGGCTAACAGACTCAAACAGAGCATAACAGAGCAAAACAGATCCAAACAGAGCAAAACAGAGCAAAAAAGAGCCAAACAGAGCCAAACAGAGAACAACAGAGAGAAACAGAGCAAAACAGAGCTCAACGGAGTGAAGCAGAGCCAAACAGAGCCAAAGAGACTCAAACAGAGCATAAAAGAGCCAAAGAGATTCAAACAGAGCAAAACAGAGCAAAACAGAGACAAACAGAGCCAAACAGAGCATAACAAAGTGAAACAGAGCAAAATAGAGCCAGACAGAGCCAAACAGAGCCAAACAGAGCACAACAGAGCACAACAGAGCCAAACAGAGCCAAACAGATTCAAACAGAGCATAACAGAGCCAAACATAGTCAAACAGAGCAAAACAGAGCAAAACAGAGCCAAACAGAGCAAAACAGAGTGAAACAGAGCAACACAGAGCCAAACAGAGTAAATCAGAGCAATAGAGTGCCAGAGGCAAACAGAACCTAACAGAGCAAAACAGAGCCAAACAGAGCCAAACAGAGCAAAACAGACTCAAACAGAGCGAAACAGAGCGAAACAGAGTCAAACAGAGCCAAACAGAGCAAAACAGAGCCAAACAGGGCCAAACACAGCCAAACAGAGCCCATCAGAGCCAAACACAGCCAAACAGAGCAAAACAGATCCTAACAGAGCATAACAGAGCCAAACAGAGTCGAACAGATCAAAACAGAGCAAAACAGAGCCAATCAGAGCCAAACAGAGCTGAACAGAGTGAAACAGAGCAAAACAGAGACAAACAGAGCCATTCAGAGCAATGCAGATCCAATACAGAGAACAACAGAGCCACACAGAGCCTAACAGATCTAAACCGAGTGAAACAGAGCAAAACAGAGCCAAACACAGCGAAACAAAGGCTAACAGACTCAAACATAGCAAAACAGAGCGAAACAGATCCAAACAGAGCAAAACAGAGCAAAAAAGAGCCAAACAGAGCCAAACAGAGCACAACAGAGAAAAACAGAGCAAAACAGAGCAAAACAGAGCCAAGCAGAGCACAAGAGAGCCAATCAGAGCCCAACAGAGCCAAACACAGCAAAACAGAGCAAAACAAAGCAAAACAGAGCAAAAGAGAGCCAAACAGAGTCAAACAGAACGAAACAGAGCCAAACAGAGACAAACGGAGCCAAACAGAGCTAAACAGAGTGAAACAGAGCCCAACAGAAAAACACAGAGCAATACAGAGCTAAACAGATTGAAACAGAACACACTGAGCCAAACTGAGCCAACCAGAGCAAAACAGATCCAAACAGAGAACAATAGAGCCACACAGAGCCAAACAGATCTAAAACGAATGAAACAGAGTGCAACAGAGCAAAACAGAGCCAAACAGAGCAAAACAAAGCCAAACAGAGCGAAACAGAGGCAGACAGAGCCAAACAGAGTTAAACAGAGCAAAACAGAGCCAAACAGAGCCAAACAGAGTCAAACAGAGCAGAACATAGCCAAACAGAGCCATACAGAGCCAAACAGAGCAAAACAGAGTGAAACAGAGCAAAACAGATCCATACGGAGCCAAACAGAGCCAAACAGAGCTCAACAGAGTGAAACAGAAGCAAACAGAGTCAAAGAGACTCAAACAGAGCATAACAGAGCCAAACAGAGTCACACAGGTGCAAAACAGAGCCAAACAGAGCCAAACAGAGCATAACAGAGTGAAACAGAGCAAAATAGAGCCAGACAGAGCCAAACAGAGCCAAACGGAGCACAACAGAGCCAAACAGATCCAAACAGAACCAAACAGATTCAAACAGAGCATAAGAGAGCCAAACATAGTCAAACAGAGCAAAACAGAGCAAAACAGAGCCAAACAGAGCAAAACAGAGTGAAACAGAGAAACACAGAGCCAAACAGAGCAAATCAGAGCAATAGAGAGCCAGAGGCAAACAGAACCTAACAGAGCAAAAGAGAGCCAAACAGAGCCAAACAGAGCAAAACAGACTCAAACAAAGCAAAACAGATCCAGACAGATAACAACGGAGACACACAGAGCCAAACAGATCTAAACCGAGTGAAAAAGAGTGAAACAGAGCAAATGAGAGCCAAACAGAGCGAATCAGAGCCAGGCAGAGCCAATCTGAGTTAAACAGAGCATAACCGAGTCAAACAGAGCCATAGAGAGCCTAACAGAGCAAAACAGAGTGAAACAGAGCAAAACAGATCCAAACAGAGCCAAACAGAGCCAAACCGAGCCAAACAGAGCAAAACAGAGCCATACAGAGCCAAACACAGCCAAACACAGCCAAACGGAGCACAGCAGAGCGAAAAAGAGCCAAACAGAGCCAAACAGACTCAAACAGAGCATAACAGAGCCAAACAGAGTCAAACAGAGCAAAACAGAGCAAAACAGAGCCAAACAGAGCCAAACAGAGAGAAACAGAGCAAAACAGAGCCAAACAGAGCCATAAAGAGCAAAACAGAGCAGAAGACAGCCAAACAGACGCAAATAGAAACAAACAGAGCAAAACAGAGCCAAACAGAGCCAAACAGATTTATACAGAGCAAAACAGAGCAAAACAGAGCCAAACTGAGCAAAACAGAGTCAATCAGAGCCAAACATAGCCAAACAGAGCATACAGAGGCAAACAGAGCAAAACATAGCCAAAAAGAGCAAAACAGAGCGAAACAGAGCCAAAAAGAGCCAAACAGAGCCAAACAGAGCACGACAGAGCGAAACAGAGCCAAACAGAGGCAAAGAGAATCAAACAGAGCAAAACAGAGCGAAACAGAGCCAAACAGAGCCAAACAGAGCAAAACAGAGTGAAACAGAGCAAAACAGAGCCAAACAGAGCCAAACAGAGCAAAATAGAGCCAAACAGAGCCAAACAAAACCAAACAGAGCCAAGAGTGCCAAACAGAGCCAAACAGAGCAAAACAGATCTAAACCGAGTGAATAAGTGTGAAACAGAGCAAAACAGAACCAAACAGATCCAAACAGAGCCAAACCGAGCAAAAGAGAGTGAAACAGAGCCAAACAGAGCAAAACAGAACAAAAATGAGCCAAACAGAGCCAAACAAAACCAAATAGATCCAAACAGAGCCCAACACAACCAAACAGAGCCAATGAGAGCCAAAAAGAGCCAGACAGAGCACAATAGAGCCAAACAGAGCCAAACAGACTCAACCAGAGCAAAAGAGAGCCAAACAGAGCCATACAGAGGCAAACAGAGCAAAACAGAGTGAAACATAGCACAACAGATCGAAACAGAGCCAAACAGAGCTGGACAGAGCAAAACAGAGACAAACAGAGCAAAACAGAGCCAAACAGAGCGAAACAGAAGCAGACAGAGCCAAACAGAGTTAAACAGAGCAAAACAGAGCCAAACAGAGCCAAAGAGAGCCAAACAGAGTCAAACAGAGCAGAACATAGCCAAACAGAGCCATACAGTGCCAAACAGAGCAAAACAGAGTGAAACAGATCCAAACAGAGCAAAGCAGAGACAAACCAAGCCAAACAGAGCAAAACAGATCCATGCAGAGCCAAACAGAGCCAAACAGAGCTCAACAGAGTGAAACAGAGCCACACAGAGCCAAAGAGACTCAAACAGAGCAAAACAGAGCCAAACAGAGCAAAACAGAGCAAAAGAGAGCCAAACAGAGCCAGACAGAGCAATAGAGAGTGAAACAGAGCCAAACAGAGCAAAGCAGAGTCAAACAGAGCCAAACATAGCCAAACAGAGCCAAACAGAGCAAAACAGAGGCAAACAGAGCAAAACATAGCCAAAAAGAGCCAAAGAGAGCGAAACAGAGCCAAAAAGAGCCAAACAGAGCCAAACAGAGCACGACAGAGCGAAACAGAGCCAAACAGAGGCCAAGAGAATCAAACAGAGCAAAACAGAGCAAAACAGAGCCAAACAGATCAAAACAGAGTGAAACAGAGCAAAACAGAGTGAAACAGAGCCAAACAGAGCAAAATAGAGCCAAACAGAGCCAAACCAAACCAAACAGAGCCAAGAGTGCCAAACAGAGCCAAACAGAGCAAAACAGATCTAAACCGAGTGAATAAGTGTGAAAAAGAGCAAATCAGAACCAAACAAATCCAAACAGAGCCAAACCGAGCCAAACAGAGCAAGACAGAGCCATACAGAGCCAAACAGAGCCAAACAGAGCCAAACCGAGCCAAACAGAGCAAAACAGAGCCATTCAGAGCCAAATAGAGCAAAACAGAGTCAAACAGAGCTCAACAGAGCAAAAGAGAGCCAAACAGAGCCAAACAGAGCAAAAGAGAGTGAAACAGAGCCAAACAGAGCAAAACAGAACAAAACAGAGCCAAACAGAGCCAAACAAACCCAAATAGATCCAAACAGAGCCCAACAGAACCAAACAGAGCGAATAAGATCCAGAAAGAGCCAGACAGTGCACAAAAGAGCCAAACAGAGCCAAACAGACTCAAACAGAGCAAAAGAGAGCCAAACAGAGCCATACAGAGCCAAACAGGGCAAAACAGAGTGAAACATAGCACAACAGATCGAAACAGAGCCAAACAAAGCAGGACAGAGCTAAACAGAGCCAAACAGAGCGAAACAGAGCCCAACAGAGCAACACAGAGCAAAACAGAGCTAAACAGAGTGAAACAGAACACACTGAGCCAAACTGAGCCAACCAGAGCAAAACAGATCCAAACAGAGAACAATGGAGCCACACAGAGCCAAACAGATCTAAAACGAGTGAAACAGAGTGCAACAGAGCAAAACAGAGCCAAACAGAGCAAAACAAAGCCAACCAGAGCGAAACAGAGGCAGACAGAGCCAAACAGAGTTAAACAGAGCAAAACAGAGCCAAACAGAGCCAAAGAGAGCCAAACAGAGTCAAACAGAGCAGAACATAGCCAAACAGAGCCATACAGAGCCAAACAGAGCAAAACAGAGTGAAACAGAGCAAAACAGATCCAAACAGAGCCAAACAGAGCCAAACCGAGCCAAACAGAGCAAAACAGATCCATACGGAGCCAAACAGAGCCAAACAGAGCTCAACAGAGTGAAACAGAAGCAAACAGAGTCAAAGAGACTTAAACAGAGCATAACAGAGCCAAACAGAGTCAAACAGGTGCAAAACAGAGCAAAACAGAGCCAAACAGAGCCAAACAGAGCATAACAGAGTGAAACAGAGCAACACAGAGCCAAACAGAGCACAACAGAACTAAACAGATTCAAACAGAGCATCACAGAACCAAACATAATCAAACAGAGCAAAACAGAGCATACAGAGCCAAACAGAGCAAAACAGAATGAAACAGAGCAACACAGAGCCAAACAGAGCCAATCAGAGCAAATCAGAGCAATAGAGAGCCAGAGGCAAACAGAAACTAACAGAGCAAAACAGAGCCAAACAGAGCCAAACAGAGCAAAACAGACTCAAACAGAGCCAAACAGAGTCAAACAGAGCAAAACAGAGCGAAACAGAGCCAAACAGAGTATAACAGAGTGAAACAGCAAAATAGAGCCAGACAGAGCCAAACAGAGCCAAACAGAGCACAACAGAGCCAAACAGAGCCAAACAGAGCCAAACAGATTCAAACAGAGCATAACAGAGCCAAACATAGTCATACAGAGCAAAACATAGCGAAACAGAGCAAAACAGAGCCAAACAGAGCAAAACAGAGTGAAACAGAGCAACACAGAGCCAAACAGAGCCATTCAGAGCAATGCAGATCCAATACAGAGAACAACAGAGCCACACAGAGCCTAAAAGATCTAAACCGAGTGAAACAGAGTGAAACAGAGCAAAACAGAGCCAAACAGAGCCAAACAGAGCAAAACAGAGCCAAATACAGCCAAACAGAGCCAAACGGAGCCAAACTGAGCCCCACAGAGCCCAACAGAGCCAAACAGATCCAATACAGAGTCAAACGGAGCGAATCAGAGGCAAACACAGCCAAACAGAGGCTAACAGACTCAAACAGAGCAAAACAGAGCGAAACAGATCCAAACAGAGCAAAACAGTGCAAAAAAAGAGCCAAACAGAGCCAAACAGAGCACAACAGAGAGATAAAGAGCAAAACAGAGCCAAACAGAGCCAAACAGAGAACAAGAGAGCCAATCAGAGCCAAACACTGCAATACAGAGCCACACAGAGGCAAACAGAGGCTAACAGACTCAGAAAGAGCAAAGCAGAGTGAAACAGAGCCATGCAGAGCCAAACAGACTCAAACAGAGCTATAGAGAGCCAAACAGAGCCAAACAGAGCCAAACAGAGCAAAACAGAGCCAATCAGAGCCAAACAGAGCCAAACAGAGCACAAGAGAGCCAATCAGAGCCAAACACAGCAAAACAGAGCCACACAGAAGCAAACAGAGGCGCACAGGCTCAAACAGAGCCAAGCAGAGAGAAACAGAGCCATGCAGAGCCAGACAGAGCAAAAGAGAGCCAAACAGAGCCAAACAGAGCCAAACACAGCAAAACAGAGCCAAACAGAGCCAAACAGAACCAAACTGAGCACAACAGAGCCAAACAGAGCCAAACAAAACCAAACAGAGCCAAGAGTGCCAAACAGAGCCAAACAGAGCAAAACAGATCTAAACCGAGTGAATAAGTGTGAAACAGAGCAAAACAGAACCAAACAGATCCAAACAGAGCCAAACCGAGCAAAAGAGAGTGAAACAGAGCCAAACAGAGCAAAACAGAACAAAAATGAGCCAAACAGAGCCAAACAAAACCAAATAGATCCAAACAGAGCCCAACACAACCAAACAGAGCCAATGAGAGCCAAAAAGAGCCAGACAGAGCACAATAGAGCCAAACAGAGCCAAACAGACTCAACCAGAGCAAAAGAGAGCCAAACAGAGCCATACAGAGGCAAACAGAGCAAAACAGAGTGAAACATAGCACAACAGATCGAAACAGAGCCAAACAGAGCTGGACAGAGCAAAACAGAGACAAACAGAGCAAAACAGAGCCAAACAGAGCGAAACAGAAGCAGACAGAGCCAAACAGAGTTAAACAGAGCAAAACAGAGCCAAACAGAGCCAAAGAGAGCCAAACAGAGTCAAACAGAGCAGAACATAGCCAAACAGAGCCATACAGTGCCAAACAGAGCAAAACAGAGTGAAACAGATCCAAACAGAGCAAAGCAGAGACAAACCAAGCCAAACAGAGCAAAACAGATCCATGCAGAGCCAAACAGAGCCAAACAGAGCTCAACAGAGTGAAACAGAGCCACACAGAGCCAAAGAGACTCAAACAGAGCAAAACAGAGCCAAACAGAGCAAAACAGACTCAAACAGAGCCAAACAGAGTCAAACAGAGCCCTACAGAGCACAACAGAGCCAAACAGAGTCCAACAGAGCCAAACAGAGCCAAACAGAGCCCAACAGAGACAAACAGAGCAAAACAGTGCCAAACAGAGCCGAACACAGCCAAACAGAGCCCATCAGAGCCAAACACAGCCAAACAGAGCAAAACAGAGCAAAACATATCCTAACAGAGCCAATCACAGCCAAACAGAACCAAACAGAGTCGAACAGATCAAAACAGAGCAAAACAGAGCCAAACAGAGCCAAACAGAGCTAAACAGAGTGAAACAGAGCTAAACAGAGCCAACAGAGCCATTCAGAGCAATGCAGATCCTATACAGATAACAACAGAGCCACACAGAGGCTAACAGATCTAAACCGAGTGAAACAGAGCAAAACAGAGCCAAACAGAGCCAAACAGAGCCAAACGGAGCCAAACAGAGCCCAACAGAGCCCAAAAGAGCCAAACAGATCCAAACAGAGTCAAACGGAGCGAATCAGAGCCAAACACAGCCAAACAGAGGCTAACAGACTCAAAAAGAACAAAACAGAGCGAAACAGATCCAAACAGAGCAAAACAGAGCAAAAAAGAGCCAAACAGAGCCAAACAGAGCACAACAGAGAGAAACAGAGCAAAACAGAGCCAAACAGAGCACAAGAGAGCCAATCACAGACAAACAGAGCCAAACAGAGCCAAACAGAGCCAAACAGAGCTCAACGGAGAGAAACAGGGCCAAACAGAGCCAAAGAGACTCAAACAGAGCATAAAAGAGCCAAACAGAGTCAAACAGAGCAAAACAGAGCAAAACAGAGACAAACAGAGCCAAACAGAGCATAACAGAGTGAAACAGAGCAAAATAGAGCCAGACAGATGCAAACAGAGCCAAACAGAGCACAACAGAGCCAAACAGAGCCAAACAGAGCCAGACAAAGCACCAGAGCCAAACATAGTCAAGCAGAGCCAAACAGAGCCAAACAGTGCAAAACAGAGCCAAACAGAGCCATACAGAGCCACACAGAGCACAACAGAGCCAAACAGAGCCAAACAGAGCCAAACAGAGCAAGACAGAGCCAAACAGAGCCAAACAGAGCACAACAGAGCACAACAGAGCCAAACAGAGCCAAACAGAGCAAAACAGAGCAAAACAGAGCCAAACAGAGCCAAACTGAGTCACACAGGGCAAAACAGAGCCAAACACAGACACCC